>NW_023270757.1:7804840-7913694 GCF_011800145.1 Mirounga leonina | reverse complement strand
AGCAAGGGTAATGATAGCAGCTTCCTTAAGGTGGTGGATTAAATTAGCAAATGTATATAAATCATAAGTTTGTGAAATGGGTATATAATACATGTATTAATATATCAGGAGCCCCCAGTGGCCTGCTATAGAACTGATATTCTTGGCTTTGTCTTGGTCAATGTTTTTGATTAATAGCTTGGCTGAAGACATTAATATGCTAATGGTATCTGGAGATAATATGAACAGAGGTGTTAAAGCTCCATGAGCAGTATGGTCGGTTGGGTTAGATAATCTGAAAAGATTTATGAACCCTGGAAAGGCAAGTTATGAGTATGCTTACAGCTTAGAATCTAGGATTTAAAGGTTTAATGTATTCTCACCTTTACAATGATTAAGTGAATAATAATTAAAAAAAAACCTCTGTCTTAATATGTCAATTATATTTTAATAAAAAAAGAAAACCATATCCTTTTTTTAAAAAAATGATGTATAATTGACATGCAATGTTACCTTAGTTTCAGGTGTACAACATAGTGATTCAACGTTTGTATACATTATGAAATGATCACCATAATAAGTCTCGTTACCATCTGTCTCCATATATAATATTATTGACTGTATTCCCTATGCTGTACATTACATACATGTAACTTATTTATCTTATAGCTGGAAGATTATACTTCTTGATCTCCTTCACCCCTCACTCTCGTCTCCTCTGGTGAGCACCATTCTCTTCCTTGCATCTATGAATTTGGATTTTGTTTTTTGTTTGTTTTAGATTCCACGTATAAATGAAATCCAGTGATATCTGTCTTTCTCTGACTTATTTTACTTAGCCAGATGCACTCACTCAAGGTCCATTCATGTTGTTAAAAATGGCAAGATTGCATTCTTTTTTTTTTTTTTTAAGTTTGAATAGTATTCCATTGTATATATAGCACATCTTCTTTATCCATTCATCTACGGATGGGCACTTAGACTGTTTCTATAATTTGGCTGTTGTAAATAATGCTGCAATAAACATAGGGGAGCACATAGCTTTTTGAGGTAGTGGGTTTTTTGTTTGTTTGTTTTTGTATTTTGTTTTTTTTTCAGATAGATACCCAGCGGTAAAACTACTGGATCACATGGTAGTTCTACTTTTACTTTTTTGAGAAATCTTTATGATGGTTTCCATAGTGGCTTCACCAATTCACATGCCCACTAGTAGTGCACAAGTGTTCCCTTTTCTCCACATCCTTGTCAACACTTGTTTTTTCTTGTCTTTTTGATAACAGCCATCCTGACAGATGTAAGGTGTTATATCATTGTGGTTTTGATTTACATTTCCCTGATGATTAGTGATGTTGAGCAGCTTTTCGTATAATGTTGGCCATCTGTATGTCTTCTTGGGAAAATATCTATTCAGATCATCTGCCTATTTTTTAATTGCATTGTTTGGGGATTTATTGTTGTTGTTTTTGTTGTTATTGAGTTGTATGAATTTTCTATATATTTTAGCTATTAACCCTTTATTGGATATATTATTTGCAAATATCCTCTCCCATTCAATAGGTTGCTTTTTCATTTTGTTGATGGCATCCTTCACTGTGCAGAAGATTTTAGTTTGTTGTAGTTCCAATAGTTTATTTTTGCTTTTGTTGCTCTTACCTTTGAATTCAGATCCAAAAAGACATTGCTAAGACCTATGTCAAGGAGCTTACTGCCTATGTGTCCCTCTAGGAGTTTTATGGTTTCAGATTTTACATTCAAGTGTTAATTCATTTCGAGTTAATTTTTGTATAGGGTATAAGATAGTGGTCCTGTTCCATTCTTTTGCATGTAGCTGTTTAGTTTTCTCAACAACATTTATTGAAGAGACTGTCCTTTCCTCATTGTATGTTCTTGGCTCGCTTATCACAAATTAATTGACCAAATATGTGTGGGTTTATTTCTTGGCTCTCTATTCTGATCCTTTGATCTATGTGTCTGTTTTTATGCCAATACTATCCTGTTTTGATTGTTATGTAGTATAGTTTGGAATTAGGGAGCATAATATCTCCAGCTTTGTTCTTCTTTCTCAAAATTTTGTCTATTCAGGATCTTTGTGATTCCATGTAAATTTTTAAATTATCTGTTCTTGTTCTGTTAAAAATACCATTAAAATTGAATCTGTAGATTGAATCCACAGTTTGCTCTGGGTAGTATGCACACTTTAACGATATTATTTCTTTCAATCCATGAACACCTAATATCTTTCCATTTATTTGTGTCTTCTTCATTTCTTTCATCAATATTTTAGTGTTCAGTGCACTGGTCTTTCACCTCCTTGGTTAAATTTATTCTTAGGTACTTTATTATTTTTGATATGATTATAAATGGGATTTTTTCCCTTCATTTCCCTTTCTAATAGTTATTAGTGTGCAGAAATGCAAAAGATTTTCTATATTAATTTTGTATCCTGCAGTTTTACTGAATTCATTTGTTAGTTCTAACAGATTTTTTTTGGTGGAGTCTTTAGGGTTTTCTCTATATAGTATCATGCAATCTGCAAATAGTCATAGTTTTATTTCTTTATCCAGTTTGGATGACTTTTATTTATATTTTTCTTATGTAGTTGCTCTGGCTAGGAATTCCAATACTATGTTGAATAATAGTGGGGAGAGTAAGCATTCTTGTCTTGTTCCTGATCTTAGAGGAAAAGTTTTCAGCTTTTTATCATTGAGCATGGTATTAGCTGTGGGTTTGTCATTTATGGCTTTACGATGTTGAGATACATTCTCTGTTAAGCATTTTTATCCTAAATGGATGTTGAATTTTGTCAAATGCTTTTTCTGCATCTGTTGAGATGATCATAAGATTTTTGCCTTTCAATTTGTTAATATTATGTTAATGTGGTAGGTCACACTGATTGCAAATGTTGAACCATCTTTGCATCTCTGGAATAAATTCCACTTGATGATGGTGTGTGATCCTTTTAATATATTTTTACAATGAGTTTGCTAGCATTTTTTGAAGATTTTTGTGTCTCTGTTCCTCACGAAGATTGGCGTGTAATTCCTTTCAATGTGGTGTCTATCTGCTTTTGGTATGAGGGTAATGCTAGCCTTGTAACATGAGTTTGGAAG
This sequence comes from Mirounga leonina, assembly GCF_011800145.1. Taxonomy (NCBI): domain Eukaryota; kingdom Metazoa; phylum Chordata; class Mammalia; order Carnivora; family Phocidae; genus Mirounga; species Mirounga leonina. The sequence goes on along the minus strand of NW_023270757.1, from coordinate 7,910,605 downwards.
CACTCCTTCCTCTTCAATTTTTTTGAGGAGTTTGATGACAGCTATTAAATCTTTGAATGCTTGGTAGAATTCGCCAGGGAAGCCAGAGTAGAGGGAAAAAATGGTATCTGCCAGCACCTCTGTCTTTGAGGCGTTTCAACTGTTTCCTGTCCCTCCAGAAATTGCTTTTAGATTTGCAAATGAATCACCTTCACATACAATCTAGATGCTTTTCACACTGCTATTTTTTTGCTGGGTGTCAGAGTGAGTAAAATTACACATGAGCCCTTTAAAGGGGGAATCTCAGTTTCCTATAGCACTTTGGATGTTAGCCCTGTTGGTTTTCTAAGCCAGACATTTTGGGAGCTCACTTCTCTGGTATGTATCCCAGGGACTGGGGTGCCCGATGTGGGGCACCAACACCTTACTCCTCCAGGAGAAGCGCCAGACTGATGAGCTTCCTCCCTATTGTGTGTTGCCGCACACAGGGTGGGATTTTTGATGAGCTATGTCTCTGCCTTTCCTACCCATCTCAGTGTGGTCTTGTAATCCTTTATTGTGGAGAAGCAGTTCATCTAGTTTTCAGATCTTTTTCAGAGGGAAGTGATCCATATGTAGCTACAGATTTTGTGTGTCCATGGGAGAAAGTGGCTCAGGATCTTCCTATGCCGCCATCTTGTGAGGTACTGTTCAACATTGTAGATGCCACATGGAGAGTAACTGTAAAACTTGATTTTTCCAGTGCAATCTTTTTTCAAAGCCAGTCTTTATGTCAATCCTCAAGTGCATGTCAGTTTGTTCTGTTTCTTTTTGAAATTAAGACTATTTCATATCTGGTTTTATCTTCTCACAGCCACACATCTGTTAACATGTTTGCTCTGACTTTGCACGTAAGAGTGATCTTACTGATTTTCTGTTGAACTAGGTAGAGAAATAGCCTTCTATTATCTCCATAGATAGTTGGCCTTCCCAGTCATTTACCAATTCCTATTACCATGAATATTGAAATTCTGTGTTACCATCACCCACCACTGATGTGACTTGCATCTGTCCCTATGACACTTCCCTATTTCTTCTTATTATACAATAACTTCTTTAGGTAATTTATGCACATTTTGAATATTCCAATTCAGTTTTGTGTGATGTGAGGCACACAGATATTATGCAATGCTTCTACAAAATATTTCATAGAAAGAAAGAAGTTTAAAAAATGACAAGCATATAATTACTAGATGTGTTCCAATGTGGAACATGTGAGATTATACAGAAATTGAATAGAGAAGCTTCATGTTTATCTTTTCTCTGACTGATAATGGAATAAATGCCTCTAGCTAAACTTAATAAAATATTTCTGTATGGTACTATATTTTTCTCCACAAAGTAGGCAAGTTAGGCCTGCCATGGGCTTGATGATTCTGTGAGAAATCAAATACAGAAGTGTTTAACTCTATTTCAGCAAACCTTTCCTTCTGTGCTAAGGAGTAGTATCGCTAAGTATTCACTGTTCTCCCATTCCAGTCACTCACACAAAAGTAATCAAGCTTGGGCGTCTGGGATTTTCTGAATGTTGGATTCTTAAATCCATTTGAGACTGTTGAAGTTTTTAAATCCACAGATTGAGGTTACTGCACTTTAGGTTGACCTTTATGAAAGAACAGGAGAAAGTTGCATCTACTCATTGGTGTCTTTGAGGTCAAGGGTATACTTCGCACTGCCTGTTTATTATTTTAGCAGCTTACTGAATGAATTCAAACTTAATTCCTGCAAGTCATCATTCACCCCAATTTATGTTAACTACATGCATAACCCATCCTAGTTCACTCAAAAAGTATATTTTCCTTTCAAAAATAAGACTTCTTCTTGAAATCATACCACTAAATCCTATAACTAAATATTTCTGGAATCTCATCTGTCTTTAGTTCAAATACTCATAAACTCTCTGCTAATTACCAAAGCATACTGACTGTCTCCTCTTTCTCATGCTACACTGTTCCAGAAAGATCTTTAAAAAAAAAAATTGTATCTAACTTTCATGCTTAGTATCCTCCAAAGATTTTCCGTCAATCACAAAAAAATCTATGTATCTTAAATACAAGACCCTGCTTAATCAAAACTACTTTTCCAGTTCCTTTTATTACTACCACTCACTTTGAAAATTACTTACTGTTCCCAATATGCTGAATGCTCATCCATATCCCTGCTTTTTTAAATTTTTTTTATTGTTACGTTAATCCCCATACATTACACCATTAGTTTTTGATGTAGTGTTCCAGGATTCATTGTTTGTGCATAACACCCAGTGCTCCATGCAGAACATGCCCTCCTCAATACCCATCACCAGGCTAACCCATCCTCCCACCCTCCTCCCCTCTAGAACCCTCAGTTTGTTTTTCAGAGTCCATCGTCTCTCATGGTTTGTCTACCCCTCCGATTTCCCCTGCTTCATTCTTCCCCTCCTGCTACCTTCTTCTTTTTTTTTCTTAACATATATTGCATTATTTGTTTCAGAGGTACAGATCTGAGATTCAACAGTCTTGCACAATTCACAGCGCTTACCAGAGCACATACCCTCCCCAGGGTCTATTACCCAGTCACCCCCTCCCTCCCACCTCACCCCCCACTCCAGCAACCCTCAGTTTGTTTCCTGAGATTCAGAATTCCTCATATCCATGAGGTCATATGCATATCCCTGCTTTTTGTATCCATCCTCTTCCTAAACTTTCCTCCCCCTACCATATGGCCAACTTCCTACTTAAAAATCAGATCCTGTGATTCTCCAATGTCTTATATAAATTAATTTATTCTCATCTACACTAAAATTATTTGTTGTTAATATTTTCATGATCAGTGTACAATGTATTTTAATGTGTTATAAATGAGCTTGAAAGCAAAGATGGTATAAACCATCTTTGCATGTTAAGTCTCGTAAAATATCCTACACATATGTGCAGCAGTTTAAATAGATTTGAATTCAATTTTATTTAGCAAATTTTTATTATTTACTTACTGTGGGATAAGAATTTGTTTTATGAGTATATGATTGTCAAATAGTGATATAATACTTTTATGCAAGGTGATTTAGAAATTCAAGTACATATATGAATGGTCACATCTAATTTATGCATATCAATTCATTTCTCCTTCCTTGAAAAACCAGAACTCCAAGAGCTATTCCTGCTCAGAAAATGTTACTTATGGTCTAGAGCCTTTATCAATGAAATTTCTCCAAACTTCATCTCAGTTTTATCCTTCACAGTTGAAGTCCTTCTCTAGACTTCATTCTTTGCTGAAATTTCCTTTGTCAGAGGTTCTTCCAGTTTCCTACTAATGAACCCCGGCTTTTGTTCTTTGCATCTCCTTTACAAGAGTGAATGAATAATATTAAGTAACAGTTTTTATATTACTTACTAAACTATAGTTCTCATTATGAACTATCCTCTCATCATGAAATTAAGTAATGCTTGCTGTTTAACTAGGAAAAATAATCTCTAAATGTATTATTACATCCATGGAAAAAGATCACCCTGAATTCTGAACAAGTAACTTACATGCAGACCTACTTGAAATCTAAGAGAACATGTTTTTTAATAAAAATACTGAATTTCAGAAACATACTCATAAAACACGAGAGGCCAAAGGTGTCTTAGAGACCATATGCTTCCACCTATTAAGTTTAGAAATTTAAAACAAAACAAAACAAAACAACAACAAAAGAAACCTAAGACAGAGATTAGTTAAAATGCTTGCCTCAAATCATATATGAAGTTAGCAAAATATCCACCATGAAAGGACTATTCCCAGAGATTTCCATTTTGGGCTCCATTCAGTATCATGTAGCATTTCTGAAAAATGAAAGTAGCTACCTGGATGCCTGGTCAGAGATCTGATTTGCATTATAGCTATAAGAGGCTTGTGTTCCAGGCCTTTGGAGATTTTTATTTCCACTTGAAATTTGGGAAAAAATCTTTTTGCCCTTATTTCTTATATCTGGAGTACATCTTGGGAGTTGAGATTAAGTTTGCTTTTGATTGTTCTGAGAAAACAACTGTCCATTCATACTTCTGTTTGTACAGCCCTTGAATATTGAAGAAACTAGATATTGCCTCTTTGAGAATAAGTATAGTTTGATGCAAGCCGTGGATGCACTGACTTGCTTTGATGCAAACTTGCTTCTCGTGAATTATGCAACTGCTCCTGGCAACTATCTGTAGCTGAATTTATATGCTCTGTTAAACATCCAATCACCAAGACAGCTACTGCTACCCCTGCCATCAGAAAACTATATTTCCCTCTCCTTATATTTAGTATGTGCTTTAAAACCTCACATTTATTCAAGCTTGCTCAGGCCAAGTTTTATATTTCCTCTTAGTGCTGTGCTGATTATTCACCCATGTAACTACGCTCAGAATTAGCATCAAAATGGAGATATGAGGACCAACCATAATAAAGATGTTATGAATACTCAAATCTTCAGATCTGAAACTTTCTGCTTTAAGAGTCTAGCACATAAATGTCAGAGAAAAGCACTAACCTTTGGATTTATGAAGAGAACTCTGATGCCATCCTGTGGGCAGTTAAGGAAACTCTCAAGTTTTCCTTTTACTAGGGCAGCTATATTTAGTAGCATGCAGACTGAAAAGGTCACAAATGCATCTTCTCTAAGAAACAAACTTCTACATGTACAAACGTAGTCTAAACAATATATATTTCAAATGACAGTCATTATTAAGGTATACAGCTCTCTCTCTCTCTTCAACCACAGCCAAGGACCACTCTCCAAATTGGGTCTTTGAATTCCTGGGATAATTTGAAAGATGACAAACAAGTTTGAGTCTAAAATTAGTGTCATTCTGGGAAGAGGGGTTGGGATGGTCAAACCTATTCCTGGATAAATACTGTGACATAGGCTTAAGATAAGAAGAGATAAATTCCTCTTTCTTTGTATTACAATCCCCTTCCAGTTTCCACAGTCTCCACCCCCAACCCATACTCTAAATGTGATAAGGTTTGGATAAATCACTGTTGAAGGAAATCAACCTCCCAAGTGATCTAGCTTTCAATTCAAAGATCTTTACTTTGGAAAAAGCTACTTTTTAATTGTGTAATAAATTCTTTTTGTGAACTATCAGTGTCATAAAGTGTTTACGTTGAACCTGGATACCTGAATTGTTCTGTGAAGAGAGGTATCAATAGATGAAAATTGCCAGAAAAGGAGGAAATGCATCCTTTGAATAACTCCCAGGGTAGGGCTGAACTAACCACTAAGTCATCTAAAAAAAAAAAAAAGAAAAGAAAAAGGAAAAAAAGAAATCAGTAATATATTTTCTATTTTCAACAAAGAGAATAGATTCCTAATTTGAACAGAAGAGAATGGTATCAAGATTCTTAAACTTTTCAGGCTAGCTATATGAATTAGTCTAGAAATTTTACACAAGGGACACAAACCCATCTCATGGAAAGGGAGAGATTTATAGGCCCTTACAATCCAAGAAAGATTAACAGCCTGCTTGGTAAAGTACAGACATGCAGCTCAACCTCAGAAACTCACAGAACAAGGATATTCAATGCTGTCAGAACCCTCTACATCTGTCTACCCTTTGTATATTATTTCATCACAAAACTGATTTTTTTCTACAAAGTGAGGAACAATGGCCACCAATTGCTCCTGAATCTCAAACCGACAGCAATCATCAGTGGAAAAAGACTGGCTTTCTCAATTCCAATTTAAAAAAATCACAGGCATATGTAATGTTCTCAGGCTTTGTCAGTTGGGTTTTAGATTTTGTAAAAATTCAGGATTTGGGTTAGAGTAGCTGATGTCAAATCCTAGAGGCAACACTAGAGTTACCTTAGCTGAGTTACTTAATTGTTGTTTTCTCAGGTTCCTTATCTATAAAGTAGACACCTCTGCCTTATATACTTACAGCACTCTGAAAATTAAAAAGCACCATGGAAATGAATAACATTGTTACTAGTATTAAATGTTAAAGAGATAGAAATTATTAATGTTTTGTGCATTACCCTTCCTTGCTTTTCAAGGGGTCCTTCTAAAGAGTGTGTCTTCATCATGTCTGAGGACTACCAATATAGTCATGTCTAAGTTCAACTCAACAATTGTTAACTGTCTGTATGCAAAGATGTAGAAGGCCCAGTAAGTAGTAATACTAAGGAAATACTTACAGGTTAGTGTTACCCTTTCAAGGTGTCTCTTTAGGAGGCCCCATGTTCATCATTTCAGCCATGCTGCTAATATTCCAAATATTTCTGGTACTTCTGTTTGGAACTATATTCAGTCAGTTTACAAACCAATACAAAAATTATAGTTTATATTATGATATATTGTATTATTTTATATTAAAGTTTATAGTTAGTACACACACACACACACACACACAAAAGAGTGTGTCTTGGCCCAAAGCTGTGGAAACTTTAGACAGCTGGAAAAGAAATCTTGACCTTTTAGTACTTTTATATTGTGTCTAGAGGAAATTTCTTATAACCCTGTATGAAACCCTGTCTTTCGTTATGGTTTCTGAGGCAAACTCTATATACTTTACTAATACGGAAGCTCAATTATGTAGAATTTTAGACTTTTAAATGAAAAAAATCTAAAAGCCAAAATGAAGACATATTATGAACCTCCCAGGAAACATATATTCAGATATTAATTAACTGGTTCTTTAAAGCACTTGTCAATTGCATCAATTCAATAATTCTTTCAAAGCCCTTTTGGAAACATAAAAGGAATAGTCAGTAAAGATGTGTCCAGAATGTCATTTGAATTTCATTATATTTGTAAATATGTGTGAATGTGTGTGTGTGTAATGTAGACACTAAAATCAGATACAAGAATCACTGTAAAGTGGATAATGGATCTGTCAAGGAAACCTAGAGGTCTATTGTGCATTCAGTCATATGGTGGGCATGGATTACATACAGCTAGAAAAACAAAAGGCCTGCACGGCCATTAAGCCATAACCTAGAGTCCAACATGGAACCCAGGGGCCAGCACTAAATAACCATCCAGGGTTGTAGCAAGGACAGGTTATACCCACCATCATGAACTCAATGGCCAGGAATAGAACAACATAAGCATCATCATAAGAGGCAAGATAAGTCAAATTTTTCCATTATCTGCCAAGCTGTAGTCCACCTAAACCTGGAGTCCTGAGTGATTTTAGTATTAATAGGTGCTTCTAGAAAATTTTATTTATCCATTTATATGTTAATATGTTACTGTGCCTATTACCTATTTTACTTTAAGCACCTTTCATTTTGGAGATTATCTATTAATATATCAAGGGATATGAATGTTCTGTGGAACATAGTTTAAGATTGTTACCTATCAGATTTAGAGGTCAGCTTAACACATTTTGTGTTCTTTTTCTCATGTTTGAGTTGTTCTGAGATTAGGGGAGAAGGGGTAAGAGGTGAGATAGGTGGAGTAAGTGCCAGGAAAATATTATGCCTGATACTATGAAACTAAGGAAACTGAGGCAAGAACAATGAAAAAGTGAATCATTGGTTACTTACACATGACAGTGAGTTTTTCTAATCAGATAAAAGAATAAAAATTTAAAGCATGAGAAATGGAAGTTTCAAAATAAGTTACTAGGACTATTTTGAACAAAACTATGAGCAACTGAGAACAACAAAGAGTTTTGGGTATCTCGTGAATGTATATCATGGTGGAGCAGAGGGCAACCATGAAGATGTGAACTGTCAAGTCTGTTCTTTTGAAATTTTGTTTAGCAATATTCTTGGTGGTAACAACCCTAGTGTGTCCCTGGGGGGAAAAAATAATCTGTTTTCTTTGGCTCACTTTCTCCAACTGTCAGTGAGTAACGCCTGTTATGTTTTGGGAAGGTACAGATGAAACATTACTTACCCTCTATAAAACTTTTATACATGAATTGGTAACTACAAATCATTAATAGTTTTAGCTCTAAGTTACACAAATCAGGATCCTCCACATTGGAAATCAATTAAATTTTAGATTTTCACAGGCTTTACCAACATTACAATTGCACTTTTCTCCTTTCCCATTGGGGGTCCTATAAGTGAACATGATATACAATGTAATTATATACATGTCTCTATATGCCCATGCATATAAGATGGGGTCAATAGTTGAATGAAGCATAGTCACTGGAATATCAATACTGTATTTCTAAATGTAAGTTGAAAGATTGATTCTCAGATCACAAGACCCAAATGTAGGGGTAGACTGAATTTAGAAAGATCCTCTCTTTCTTTCCCTCTCCCTCTCTCGCTGTTAATCCTGTGTACATTCTCCTTGTCTGTAAAAGTCAGAACCTAACCACTGCCACAGAGGTTCAGGTCTTTTGTAGCCTGCTCCTCAGCTACCCATTAAATCAATGGATTTACCCAGATCAAATCGTATGTTGTATACCTTAAACTTATAAAATGTTACATGCCAATTATGTCTCAGTAAAATAGGGAAAAAAAACTTAAAAAAATTAATCTACGTATACAAATAGACACTTGGGAATGGAGGGATCATCCACCCACAAGTTCTTCCCTTAGTACCCTAACTCTATAGCCCTGTATAACTGTAAGCATCTATATCTCTACGTAGCTAATTACCTGTGTTGAAGGGATTGCATTTACCGACTAGAATTTTATGTCACCTCTTTTAATTTTGAAGAGTGGTGATTTTTTTAATTTGTTAGTTTAAATAAAAATTCTAATGATATAATAATCAACTATTAAACTTTCTAATGTGAAGTTGCACACATAAGACAAATGCATAAAGCATGAATATATAGTTTGATTTGTGATTATATACCAAAGTTCATGTAACCAACATGCAGGTCAAGAGATTAAGATTGACAGCATCCTACGAGCCCCACATGTGTCCCTTCCTGATACCTGTCTCCCAACTAGAGATAACTGTCGCTTCCTTTTGTAGGTTTACAACCTAGGTATGCATTGTTAAGTATTAAGGGTTTTTTTCTTTCCCCCCTACTTAAACTTAATAAAAATTTACTTAATCTCTTTGTGGATTTTTTTACTTACTATTCATGTTTTTGTGATCCATCCAAGATGTTATATGCATAAAAATTAGGAAGACTAATTATTTAATACATGTTATTTCTTTGTAAAATAATTTTGAAAATGGAAGCTAACTATAGAAAAAAAGACTGTGGTTGCCCTTGGCAACTGTATGAGAGGATGTTGGTCTTTTTTTTCTCTCTACATTAATCTTCCAAACCAGAATATAGTCTACTTCCATATACTAGTTGGCTTGCACAGCTCACATGTCCTTTCCCCCTTTTTGTTATCCTTTGAGGATGAGGGCCATATTCTAGGTCTTGTGCAGCCAACTGGCTTCTGGTACAACTCACTGGCAAGAACGAATACCATGGAACACAAGTCTAGAAACAAACTTTGAAGTAGGTCTCTTAGCTCTGAAAGGTAAAAATCAAAGCTGGCTTGGTTGGTAACCCAGAAACAAAGAATTTCACCAAGGTTCTCACATAAGGATGAGAGTCTATTTTATTTTGATATCTAATATCTCCTACCTTGGTCTGAGAGAAAAGGAGAAATATTGCAATCAATATTATCAGCATAAAAATATTTTAGTATTTGTAAACAGTGGAAGTAAAAATTAAAAATAGATTTCATATTCTCTCTCTGATAATAAGTCCCAGGTATTTGATTTTTTTAAGATGTATTCATTTATTTGAGGGGGGGGATGGGGAGAAGGAGGGCGGTGCAGAGGGAGAGGGAGAGAGAGAGAATCCTACGCAAGCTCCATGCTCAGCGCAGAGCCCAATGCAGGGCTCATCTCAGGACTCCGAGATCATGACCTGAGCCAAATTCAAGAGTTTGACGCTTCACCAGCTGAGCCACCCGGGCGCCCCAGTCCCCAGGTGTTTTGATGACAATTTTGATACAGTAAACAAATGGTCTATGAGATTCAGCCAAGTAAAATGTTTTGTACTATGAAAAATCTGTACTGTAAGTATTTCTGGACCAATATTATGGACACAAGACAGAGCATGAGACAGTCAATTTGTCTTACTTTTCTAATGAATATGCACATGAGGTATGTGTATATAGGTATCTGAATCAGGAAGATAAGTCAGCTTTAAGTTTGCTCTGAGTTGTTTCTTTTCTGGTTTTGCCTCATGTCTTATTTCCCTTTTCAAAAGGAGCAATCCATTAAAAGTAATCCTCATTTCTGCAGGCATGCAGTAAGTTTTTTGTTCATCTTTAGCTAAGTGTGTGATGACTAAGTAAAAGAGAAAAAAACAGCTAAACCTATTGAGGGATGAAGCAAAAACATGCAGATAATTAAAATACTATCACTGGGCAATACATTTTGAATGTGTAGTTTTAAAGAGAAAGGTATTGTTAACTTGAAATCATAATGCACTTCTAAATCTTGAAATATATGCTCTCAAGTTTGCACTGGGTTTTGCATATATTTTAATAACATTTCCTTAATGCATTAGCATTAGTTCATTTTTTCCTTTGGCCCTACTCACATGTACAATACAAATAAAGTTTTCAAGCTATCATTAATTTATTATTTACAAAGGAATTTCCTATGCACATTTCTTTTGATCTCCCAAACAACCCTATCACTTGGAGATTTAGTCAACAAACATTTACTGGATATTCTCCAACTGTATATTTCACAATCTGGCAGAGAGCTGGTACAGTGTGTAAGCAAACACAGTCCATGTTCTCATGAAGTTTGCCCTTTGGGGGAAGCCAAAGGACAAATTATTCCAATTAATTATAAGTGACTCGATAATTATAAGTGTCAAATATTGTAAAGGAGAAGACTGCTGTCACATGGTGGAGAAAGGGAAAAGAACTTCTACCAAGTTTTGAAAGTAATATGTTGGGCGCCTGGGTGGCTCAGTTGGTTAAGCAACTGCCTTCGGCTCAGGTCATGATCCTGGAGTCCCGGGATCGAGTCCCGCATCGGGCTCCCTGCTCGGCAGGGAGTCTGCTTCTCCCTCTGACCCTCCTCCCTCTCATGCTCTCTGTCTCTCATTCTCTCTGTCTCAAATAAATAAATAAAATCTTTAAAAAAAAAAAAAAAAGAAAGAAAGTAATATGTCTCTTTTCCTTCCTTCTTTCAACCTCTCCACTGTGTTGTTATTTTTGGATACATGTTATACTTTCTTCTTTTTTCCTAAAAGTCATACCATCTTCCCCTCTTTCGAGACAATTTTGTAATTTTTATAAGAACAGGTTAGATTTTTTTCACTTGTTGTATTCACAGATAGTTTAAACCACCCAAGAAAGTGGCATATAGCTTTCTCAACAATGTCTTCAACGACTATATAATAATGTTATTTTGTGTTTTTTTTGTCATTGATGTCATCATTGTTTTCCTAGTTCTCCCCCTCACCCCAAGAATAAGGAAAGGAATATTGGAGTCATAATGATTTTAATCTTTTGAGCCTTCAGGGGATTTATAAAAGCTTATTATTCTCTCCTTATCCACTGTGACATTTATCTCATGGGTTTAATTATCATGGTTTTTTTTGTTGGTTTGTTTTGTGCTTAAAGGGGAGTGAAGTTGTGAATGTAGGCTTCTCTAATTTTTGAAGAAAAGAGAGGAACAAATTTAAGCATAACACCCAGTAATTGCTAACCAAACCTAATAGCCTGCTTTGAGCCCTATATAGAGGAACCATTCTCAGTAGATAAAATTGAAAGTTTGAGCCCATCTTGATAGTGTTGATAAAAAGTTGCATTAAGTGTTCTAGCTCATTATAATTTTCACATGAAGTTTTATCATCTGATCATCTTGATTTCATATGAAACAAATGTATTACCACCCTACATTAAATGAGTATCTGAGGCTCTCAGTTTCTGTGGCTTGTCCAAGGACAATGAATGGTGAACATGATACATCAAAGAGGCAGACGAGCAAAGCAAAAAATACTTAGAGGGATGATTTTAAATTCTAAAGTTTTCTTCCTATCAATGAGAGAACCATATATTAGGAGAGCAAGAAATCTCATATGAAAGCATACAGCAACCACTGATGTTTTAACTGAATCAAGGAAATTTTCATTATGTATTTTGCAGTAGAATCTAAGGACATTCACCTTTATATGCATACCTTACTTCCTTAAGGTAGCAATGCTCGTTGATTGCTGCAGTTAATGGAAAAGCTTGCCAGGATGTCCAGGGGCCTTCAGAGCTGCACTGTTTCCTAAGAGAAAAATGTACAGTGGTACAGAGAAGATAGTAGCCTGTTGGAATAAAAAGTCACAGCACACTGTCATTTATCCCATAGTTACTTATACCAAGAATGGGAGGCTTCCTTAGGACTAAATCTATGGCTGTGGCTTGGAACAATAAAGGAAAGATCTAAGAGGTCAGAGTCACAAGAGAAAATATCTCTATATTACAGAACTGAAGAATTCCATTTTTATCCACAATAGCTGATGCTGTCCAGAAACCTCTCAGGCAAGCCAGAAAAGGAAAAAAAAAAAAAAAAGTCAAGCTGGCTACAGATGTCCAGAATATGCACCTTCATTTATTGTGCAGTCACATAAGAGAAATGACCTCTCCAGAGGGTGCAATATGAATGATTAAAGCTTCCTTTAATGCTTCAAACTACTTCCAAAGCTCAGTGGGAACTCTACATTATATTTCTGAAAAAAAAACTGAGTAAATATAAATACACCATTTTTCCTCCTTAGACCTTATCCCTGACTTTTTCCTTTATATTTTCTCCAGTATAGAAAAGACTATTTTATTTCCTTTCTTCTCCCAAATATTATAGATGTTATAGCTATATAATTTAAAACAATGAGTGCTCAGTTTTAATTGTATAATAGCATTTCACCTATTCTAAATATACAATGTATTGGCTTTGTTAGTGGAAAGTAGTGGAAAGCAGAATTTTTTTGTTGCTGTTAAATTAAATATATCTTTAGCTAAATGAATTCTGTTGCCTTTCCTGTACTGCATCAAAACTAAGTGTAAGAATTGCTCAGGATAGGGACACCTGAGCGGCTCAGTCAGTTAAGTGTCTGCCTTCAGCTCAGGTCATGATCCTAAGATCCTGGGATTGAGCCCCACTGTGGGCTCCTTATTCAGTGGGGAGCCTGCTTCTTCCCCTGCCTGCCGCTCCCCCTGCTTGCTCAGTCTCTCTCTCTCTCTCTCTGACTAATAAATAAATAAAATATTTAAAAAAATAATTGCTCAGGATAAATAAACTTTAAGAACATCTTTGAGAATGAAGTGGTTAGTCTCTTTTCTAGAAGATGAACACCAGAAAAAAATTTTATCCAAAGAACTGAAAGTAAATGCATGACATGAAAGCCAACTCTGAAAAGTTTGAGAAGTTGGATAAAACCAGTGAATATTTGAGGTTATATACTTATCATGGAATAAAATAATGATACCTGGGGATAAGGACAAGGAATGAAAAAACAAAAAAATTTGAGTACTTATGAATATAAAAATACACTATCCCAAGCATGAAGTTTTTCTCAATTAAAGCAAATTCTTTTATTTGAATGTTATTTTCATAGTGATCACCTAACTCACTATAGATAGTCAATAAATAATTATGGAGAGAGAGGAGGAGGGTATGGGGAGAGAGTGAGACAGAAATGAAATTTTATTTTTTTTAATTTTTTTTAAAGATTTTATTTATTTATTTGACAGAGAGATAGAGAGCACAAGCAGGCAGAATGTCAGGCAGAGGGAGAGGGAGAAGCAGGCTCTCCGCTGAGCAGGGAGCCCGATGCGGGGCTCGATCCCAGGACCCTGGGATCATGACCTGAGCCAAAGGCAGACACTTAACCAACTGAGCCACCCAGGTGCCCCAGAAATGAAATTTTGAATTGAATTGAATTAAAATTGAATCTCCATCTTCTCCCACTTATATTTGTCCATCTTCTTGTAAAGTACTCCAAGTTGGACAATTCAGTAAAGAATAAATTCTTGTTTATTTCTGACCAGGTCTAAGGCAGAAGCCATCGATAGACTTTATGACCCTCCTACTTTGCAAATGAAGAGGTAACAACTATATTTCCAGGTAATTTAACCAGGTCATACAATGAATAGAGGAAGTGTCCCTTATGAATGGAAGCACTGAACTAAGAAAAGATCTCAAGAACTGAGAGATTTTTTTTTTGGTAGTTATCAAATTATAACTCTTAATCAATAGAGAGCCAAACTCTAATGTGAGTAAAATTCCAGAAACAAATCTGATTGTATATCATATCTAGTCAATGGATCCAGTGACAGAGTAATGAGTCACCATGCTGGTGTCCTCCATAAAGAACTTTCATAGACACGATGCTGGTGTCTTTCATAAAGAACTTTTGTTTTTGTTTTTGTTTTTTTCCAAGAGAAGGGGCTTCCATGTTAAAATTTTCTTTCTGATAAGCCAGGATGAAATTATTTTTATGGTCTAGAGAGATAAGCTACTCAAGAGCCATAATATTCATAGGATTGAGTGTGAAAATCTTGTCATCTTATGACCCTGTGAATGATTTATATATAATTCAGATCCCTGAACCAGCAGTTTGTTGTCTACTAGTCAGTTTCATCTAGCAGAGCCATACCTCCACACCCTTAATTAGCAATTGCTAAAGAAGACAGATACCCAGTGCTCTCTAAGACATGAACCACCTTAAGAAAAGGTGAACTGAGTGCATTAGCTTGCTATGAATTTAGGCTTCCTCTAAAGAAAATTGGAGAACTTGTTATGCCCTCTTTGACTTACCCATCTATATGGCCATAGGCAGAAGCAATGTTTACTCATAGCAGATAGAAAGAACAGACATTCATATTAATTTGTATCAGGTTCTGTTCTATGCAATAATTCAGTATATATGCATGACAATCTAATTCTAACAGCAACCATGAAAAAATTTTTTGCAAAAGAAAAATACTTCACAAAGTTAGTAATTTTCCTATGATCACATAATTAAAGATTTGAACTCAGCTCTGTTTGATTCAAAATCTCATGCTATTTCAATGCTAGCATACCATGAGTGTTTTTGTTTTTTGGTTTTTGGTTTTTTTGCATACAGAATGTTGTAAATACTATATACAACTTGATGAGTTTGGAAATAAATATATGTCTGTGAAATGATCACCATAATCTATGTTATAAACCTGTCCATTATATCCAAAAGTTTATTTCTGCTCCCTTATTTTATCATCTGCAACAGTAGTAGTCATAAGAATATTTAACATAAGATCTATTCTCATAGCAAAAATTTTAGTATACAATACAGTATTGTTAATTATAGACACTATATTGTACAATAGATCTCTAGAAATTACTTACCTTGTAAAACCATAACAGTATCCTTTGACTAATACCTGCTTATACCCCCCTTCCTCTGGTCCCTGGCAACCACCATTCCCCTCTCTATTTCCATGAGTTTTACTATTTTAGATTGCTCATATAAATGGTACCATGGCATATTTGCTCTTCTGGATTATTTTAGCATGTCCTCCAGGTTCAACCATGTTGTAGCAAATAAAAGGATTCCCTTTTTTAAACCTAGATAATATTCCATTTTATGTATATACCACATTTTCTTTATCCATTCATCCATTGATGAATATTTAGGGTGCTTCTATGTCTTAACTATTTTGAATAATGCTGTAATAAATATGAAAGTGCAGACAACTCTTCTAGATATTAATTTAAATTCCTTTGGCTCTATATACAAAATTCGTATTGCTAGATCATATGACAGTTCTATTTTTAGTTTTTTGAGGAATCTCCATACCCTTTTCCATAGTGGCTGAATCAACATTCCCACCAACAGTGTATGAAAGTTCCATTTCTCCACATCCTCTTTATAACATTTTTAATCTTTTTCTTTTTAATGAAAGCCATTCTAATAAGTTTGAGCTAATATTGCATTGTGGTTTTGATTTTCATGTCCCTGATGATTAGTAATTTTTTTTTCCATATACCTATTGTACATTTGTATCACTTTGGAGAAATGTATATTTAGCTCCTTCGACCATTTTTTAAATCAGATCATTTTGTTTTTGATATTCAGTTGTATGAGTTTCTTATGTGTTTTGGGCATTAACCCATTATGAGACATATGGTTTGCAAACATTTTCTCCTATTCTGTTGATTGTCTTTTCATTTTGTTGGTGGTTTCCTCTGCTGGACAGAAGGGTTTTTTGGTGTGAGGCAGTCCCAGTTGTTTATTTTTGCTTTTGTTACATTTGTTTTTGGTGTCATATCCAAATATTTATTGCCAAGAAAATGTCAAGAGGTTTTTTCTCTGTTTTCTTCTAGAGTTTTATGATTTCTTATCATACACTTAAATCTTTAATTCACTTTGATTTGATTTTTATGTGTCCGATTTCATTCTTTTGTATGTAAATATCCAGTGTTCTCAGCATCATTATTAAAGAGACATTGCATATTCTTGACTCGTCTGTCATAAATTAATTGTCCATATTTTCAGGGTTAATTTCTGGGCTTTCTTTTTTTTTTTTTTATGTTATGTTAGTCACCATGCAATACATCATTAGTTTTTGATGTAGTGATCCACGATTCATTGTTTTCATATAACACCCAGTGCCCCATGCAGTACATGCCCTCCTTAATATCTTATACACTAACAACACAACTATGGAAAGAGAAATTAGAGAAACGATCCATTTACAATAGCACCAAAAACCATAAGATACCTCGGAATAAACCTAACCAAAGATATAAAGGATCTATACTCTAGGAACTAAAGAACACTCATGAAAGAAATTGAGGAAGACACAAAAAGATGGAAAAACATTCCATGCTCATGGATCGGAGGAATAAACATTGTTAAAATGTCTATGCTCATACCCTCCTCAATGTCATTCTATGGTGAGCGCTGTGAATTGTGTAAGACTGTTGAATCACAGACCTGTACCTCTGAAACAAATAATACAGTATATGTTATTAAAAAAAAAAAAAAGAAGCTAGTAGGAAGGGTAAAATGAAGGGGGGGAAATTGGAGGGAGAGAAGAACCATGAGAGACTATGGACTCTAAAAAACAAACTGAGGGTTCTAGAGGAGAGGGGTATGGGAGGATGGGTTAGCCTGGTGATGGGTATTAAAGAGGGCATGTTCTGCATGGAGCACTGGGTATTATGCACAAACAATGAATTATGGAACACTACATCAAAAACTAATAATGTAATGTATGATGATTAACATAACATAATAAAAAAAAGAAAACAAAAAACAAAACACTAATGATGTGATGTATGGTGATTAACATAATAAAATAAAATAAAATAAAATAAAATAAAATAAAATAAAATAAAATAAATGTCTATGCTACCCAGAGAAAACTATACCTTCAATGCCATCCCAATCAAAATTCCAATGACATTTTTCAAAGTGCTGGACAACAATCCTAAAATCTGTATGGAATCAGAAAAGACCCCGAATTGCCAAGGAAAAGTTGAAAAAGAAAAACAAAGCTGGAGGCATCATGTTGCCGGATTTCAAGCTATATTACAAAGCTGTGATCACCAAGACAGCATGGTAGGTGTCACAAAAACAGACATATAGACCAATGGAACAGAATAGAGAGCCCAGATATGGACCATAACTCTATGGTCAAATAATCTTTGACAAAGCAGGAAAAAATATGCAATGGAAAAAAAGACAGTCTCTTCAATAAGTGGTGCTGGGAAAATGGGACAGCTATATACAGAAGAATGAAACTGGACTATTCTCTAACACCATACACAAAGATAAACTCAAAATGGATGAAAAGCCTCAGTGCGAGACAGGAATCCATCAAAATCCTAAAGAAGAATATAGGCAGTAACCTCTTTAACATTGGCCATAGCAACTTGTTTCAAGATACATCTCCAAAGGCTAGTGAAACAAAAGCAAAAATGAACTTTTAGGACTTCATCAAGATAAAAAGCTTCTGCACAGCAAAGGAAACAGTCAACAAAACAAAGAGACAACCCACGGAATGGGAGAAGGTATTTGCAAATGATATTACAGATAAAGGGATGGTATCCAATTTCTGGGCTTTCTATTTTGTTCCATTGGTCTGTATATCTGTTTTCATGCCAATATCACAGTGGTTTCATTACTATGGCTTTGTAATATATTTTTAAACAAGAAACTGTGATGCCTTCAGCTTTGTTCTTTTTTGCTCTAAACTACATTAGCTTTTTGGGATATTTTGTGGTTCTACATACATTTTAGAATTGTTGTTGTTCTTTTTTTTCTATTTATATCAAAATTGACACAGCGAATTTGATAGAGATTGCATTGAATTTGTAAATCACTTTGGGTAGTACGGATATTTTAACAATATTAATTCTTCCAAGCCATGAACATGGAATGTCTTTCCCTTTATTTGTGTCTGCTTTAACCCCCTTCATCACTGTTTTATAGTTTTCAGCATACATTCATTGGCTAAGTTTATTCTTAAGTGTTTTTTGATGCTATTATAAATTGAATGTTTTCTTAAGTTCTTTTCCAGATAAATTGTTGGTGTATACAAGTTCAACTGGTGATTGCATGTTGATTTTGTATCTTGCAACTTTGCTGAACTCATTTATTTTTTCTAATAGTTTTTTGGTTTTTCGTTTTATTTTGTGTTTGTTTTGTGGAAACTTTAAGGAATATATATAAGAGCATGTCATCTGCAAACAGAGATAATTTTACTCCTTTCCCAATTTGGATGCCTTTTAATTCCTTTTCTTGCCTAATTGCTCTGGCAAGGACTTCCAGTACAATGATTGAATAAAAGTTGAAAGAGTAAGCATCCTTGCTTTGTTTCAGATCTTACAGGAAAAGTTTTCAGTATTTCATCCTTGAGTATAATGTTAGCTGTGGGCTTTTCATATATGGCCTCTATCACATTAAAGTAAGGTCCTTCATTCCTAATTTTTTGAAAATTTTTATTATGAAAGGATATTGGATTTTGTAAAATGCTTTTTCTACATCTATTAAAATAATAATGTTATTTTATTCTTCATTCTCTTAATGTCATATATCACATTAATTGATTTGCATATGTTGGACCATTCTTGCATTTCAGGGATAAATCCCACTTGATCATGGTGTATGATCCTTTTAATGTGTTACTGAATTTAATTTGCTAATATCTTATTGAGGATTTTTGCATCCATGTTCATTAGGTATATATGCCTATAGTTTGTTTGTTTGTTTATTTTTCTCATGGTGTCCTTTTCTGGCTTTGATATCAGGGTGATGCTGGCCTCACAGAAAGAGAGTGGGCATGTTCCCTCTTCTATTTTTTAAGAGTTCCCTCTTCTATTTTTTAAAAGAGTTTAATACTAATTCTTTAAATGTTTGGGAGAACTCACCTGTAAAGTCATTTGGTCCTAGTTTTTCTTTGTTGGAAAGCTTCTGATTACTGACTCTATTTTGATCATACTGTCTTTATCCAGAAAAGAAATATGGTTTGAAGTACTGTGAAGAATGTATCTATCTACCATTCTATTAAATATCAACTAAGGACAGAACAGTATACAATCATTAAATTTTATGAAGAGAAATGCAGTCATTTTTTCTAATTTAAGAGAGAATACACTCGTGCTTGCTTTGGCAGCACATATACTAAAAAAAAAAAAGAGATAATACACTAAATAAAATTTTTAAAACAATCTATTTTTTATAATTCATTCATTCAGCAAGTATGTGTGGGTTTTTAAGATTTTTTTTTTTTTTTTTAGAGAGAGAGAGAGCACAAGCAGGAGGGGCAGAGGGAGAGAGAATCCCAAGTAGACTCTGTGCTGAGCATGGAGCTGGATGCAGGGCTCAATCTCACAACCCTGAGATCAAAACATGAGCCAAAACCAAGAGTGAGACGCTCACCCGACTGCACCACCCAGGTGCCCCAGCAAGTATGTATTTAGTATTACTAAATGCTAGGTTCTGTTCTAGGGACCAGGGATGGAGCTATATGCAAAGCAAACCAAGTCCTTCTTTGTCATCATGGAGCTTACCCTCAATTTTATTTTTTTGTGAATATTTTTGTATTGCCCACAAATGCCAAGAAGTGATTTACAAATAGATATTTGTAGGAAAAGAGTGAAAGATAAGGCAGATAAAAGGTTTAGGTAAACCATAACAAACCAGAAATTTAACAACATATAATGATCATTTAAGCCCTAGTCACATAATGCAAACTAATAAGAAAAATATTTATTTTAGGCCAATCACAGTTTTGCTTAGGTTTGGAAACTTCAGGACTCATTTTTGCTTTGTGTAAAAATAA
Source organism: Mirounga leonina (assembly GCF_011800145.1). NCBI lineage: Eukaryota > Metazoa > Chordata > Mammalia > Carnivora > Phocidae > Mirounga > Mirounga leonina. The sequence goes on along the minus strand of NW_023270757.1, from coordinate 7,890,376 downwards.
CATGCTTGTCTTTAGCTTCACCAGTTTGGGGTGCAAATAACATATTTGAATCACACTGGTCTGCTAGCCCAGTCTAGCATAATATTTAAACTCAACCTACATCTCTCAGTATATCCTCAACAATTTGGAGGATTTCAGAGAGGGTTTCTAAAATGCACACATGTACTTATATTTTTCAACTAATACACCCCTCTTTTCTAGGTCTGCAACCTTCCTGAGAGGAGACCTATGTTGTTTCAAAACACAACTTCTCTCCCCACAGGTGCTCAACACCAATCTTGTGAGAGTCAGGGACAACTGTCATACCTGTCCCTTCATTTTCATTTCTCCCTTTCTCCTTCCAAGCATCTGTGCAACTATGTTCTCCTGCTTCCTTCAAAATTGGTCTCCCTAACTACTTTCTCACTTTTCTGATTCTCCTTATTCTTTCTTAAAAAATAAAATATCAAAACCCTTATGCATATCACCTCATGCCAATAGATGCTTGGAACCAGGATGTGTCACCAGATTACACACACAGTCTCCTAAATGAAATTTAATTTTCCCTAACAAGATTGCAACAGTCACTGAACTTTTCTAGGCATCACATCCTTCATCTTTTAAATCTCTGTGGTTTTTCTCCATACTCTTCAACATAATCTTAAAAAAAAAATCATAAAAAGTCCTGGTTTTTCTTAGAAAAAGAAAATTAAATGAGTGTTTTAGAGAGTCTACTTTTGTTTCCAATTTTTAAAAATATTTTTAAAATGTTAAATCTTATTTCTACTTATAAATCTCCTTATGATTTCTCTCAAAGTGTTTATATTGCATGAATATTTAATCTGTAAGCAGGACTAAGATAATAGTATCCTATTATAAAGTATCCTTGTAGAATGATATAGATAGAGAAGGTATTCTGGAAAATAAAGAAAATATATGTATGTCAAGGCTATACATTTAGAGAAAGCAAATATCTCCTCACACATTTATGAGTTCCCCCCCGCCAAGGAAGATTGCTGTTCTTGTCCAAGGAAGCAAAATAACTGGCATATTTACTAAAAAATTAATTTGTCACTGGGGCAAATGGGGCTGTGAATGCTGGAAATGAAACAATATTTATGTAACTAAAATATGAAGTATACAACTAAGAAAAACAATAAAGAACTACTAATCAGCATGAAACTTTGTCCTTAAATATTTATTTCTAAGAAGCTATGACCACTTCTGTGGTCCCATGCAATGCCACCCACTCATGGACCCTTAGAAATACCATGTAGAAATCTAGTACTCTACCCTATAGAACAGACTTAAAAAATGTTCTTTGATCAAATCTCATGGTACATCTATACTTCCTTGAAACTCTAATTTATTGTTTTTAGGCCAGTAAAAATTTATGGCCTCTAGTCATTATTCAAACAAAAATATAAGCCTATATATATATATTTATTTTCAAATTGAAAAAAAAAAGTTTGGTTTCTGTTTTATCCATTTAATTTTACTAATAAAATTCCAGTGGGATGGTAAGCTGTAAACAACCACAATTTCAGGTTTTTCCCCTTGGATGCTACATTGTTTTATTGCTTTTCCAATAAAAGAGAACAAAATATATTTAACATATTTTGTAAATATATTTTCAAGTTAAATTTATCAAAATTCCAATTAACTTATTATCTTGAAAGTGAATAAACATTATAGAGAATAAATGCCTTATCTTTGTAAATATTCATACATCTAAAGAAATTAGAAACTACTGAATGAAATATAATAGGTTATATTATTGTCTGCAGCTTCGGGCAGTCACATATTTTCTTTTTCTTCCTTTACCATTACTGCTTATTGTCAAAAGGAAATCAGTTATGTATCATTGGAAAACACGTGAAATAAGAAAGATCATGTAATGCGAAAGGAGATGCTAGAGTCTATGCTATTTGAGAGGTTAGTGCACATGAAACACCTTTAGGGGCTTTTTTTAACAGCTCTGTGATGCCGTGGCACATCATTCTGGGGTATTATTCTGTGGGTGGGTTATCTGACTATCAGAGTAGACTTTAAAGTGGAGCTCTGTCAGATGGAGGAGCTTGTGTAGAAAGAAATATCCCTCGAGCAACCCTTCATACCTTCTACCACCACCATACTGGGTCATCTTCATTCTGTGACTGAAGACATGCCTCAAAATCCTCTATAGGAAAGGATGAGCAGGTAATTGTAGCAGAAAATTTCAAAGTGAAATATTTTATAAATATATTGATCCTATGCTTTATAAAGAAAAATAGCTCCCAAATTTGATGTGATTTCTGCATGTTTTTCTCATTATTAATTTTTGGTGTACCATTTATAAAATCATGAACAATGTCTTTAACTGTTGAAGACAGAGACAAAGTAATAGTTAGCATTTTGGTTGTAAATAGTAAGTACCATATATGGAAGAATAGTCTAATATAGTACAAAGTATAAGTAAATTACTAATAAATGTTATTTTAATTTTTGGATTATTAAATACAGCATATATTTATTCCAATTTCAAAATCAGAGCATCTTGTCTATTATGTTGGTAACATGACTGATTTTTTTAAACATTTGAGTTGATAAACATGATTTTTCTCGTTAGATAAATTAATAAACCATATTAAAACATTTCCTAATTTTGTGTTACCCTTGCATTTCTGAAATAACACCCATTGTTTAAAAATATATTACTATATTACTGTTTTAATCTACTTCTGGAGGCTGATACTTCATTTAGTGTTTTTACTTTCATATTCATAAGTAAGCTGTAGTTTTAATTTTTGTGAAAAATTGATTTTATACCCACATAATAGAAAGAATTAGAAATTTTCTTTCTTTTTTGATACTCTAGGAGAATTTTTAAATCATTTAAGTATTTTCTTTAAAAGATGGTAAAATTTCTCTGAAACACTCCATGTATTCTGCTTTGATTAAAGTAAAGGAATTGTTCTGAAACTTTCTTTGAAGTCATTCAGTTCAGATATTCTATTTCTAGTCCCTGTTTTTATAAATTATATATTCCTAGCTAAATAACTTTTTAATGATGTTTTCAAATTTACTTACATAAAGGTGATTCAAAAGGTCTCTTATTATTTTCTTAATTTACTAGCTTATCTCTTAGCTTTCACTATCCTGGATTAATTTTCCTTTTTTTTTTTTTTGCCCTTTAAAAATGTAGTTTCACATCTTCTACTTCAGAAAAGTTGCATTGAACCATATTAAATCATATTATTTAATTTTTGCTTTATATGACTACTGTGGTTTTCTCCTTTGAGGGGATGAATTATGCCATATTGACTGTTGTATTTGCTGTGATGTGCTGTCTCTCAGGAAGGTCAGTAGTTGATAGATCTCAGCAGTCAGTCCTCTCTGGGAATTTGCTTGGCTGAAAAGAGGTCCTTTACCCAAGCTTCATGCACCCATCCCAGTGTATCTTATCTCCGATTACTTGTGGATGCCAGTAAAGGTTTGATCCCCCACTCAAATTGTTCATTAATTTTGAATGGATATCCCAATTTCAGATTGCTCTATTGGTTCATCTGAAGCTTTCTTATGATTGCACCACAGGACAAATTCTCCTTTTGTTTGTTCCTGTTTCTTTTCCTTCTGTCCATAAGCTGATATCTTGACAGCACTCTCCAATAAACTTCCTGCATTCTAATCTCTATGTAAGGCTCAGTTTAGGACTGGCCAAAGTAAGCAGACACTACAATTTTTATCCTAGTCATGAATCACTGTATTAGTCATCAATTTCTGCATAACAAGTTACTCCAAAACTTGGCAGTTTGTAACAACAACAACAACAAAAATTGTTATCTCGCACAAATTCTGAGTGTTAGGAATCCAGAATCATCTTAGCAATGTAGTTCTGGATTAGAGTTATCTCCTAAGGTTGCAGTTGAGCTCTCAGGCAGGACTTCATTTATCTAGTCTTCACAGAGGCTAATGGATCTGCTTCCAAGTTTTGCCACATGCTTGTTGGCAGGCTTCAGTTCCTCAGTTCCTCACCACATGGGCCACTCCACAGACCTGCCTCAAGAAATGGCACCTAGTTCCCCCCTAAGCAAATGATCCAAGAGAGTGAGAGCTCAAGACCAAAGCCACACTCCTTTAAGAACATAATCTCAGAAGTGACATACTCAAAATTTCTGCCATAGGATATATAGATCCACAGTATATATGGATCTCTGAGAGCAATCCTCATACAATATGGAGGGGACTACACAAGGGTGTGAATAATAGAAGGTAGGGTTCATTTGGGGCCATCTTGTAGGCTGGCTATAACAATCGCTCACCACAGGGCGGGTGCATTAGTTGCATGTTGCTGTGCAACAAATTACCCCAAAACGTAGTGGCTTAAACAACTTTTATTATCTCACTGTTTCTGGTCAAGAATTCGGGCCCAGCTTAGCTGGATCTTCAGCCTCTGAGTCTCTTAAAAGTTCAAAGTTATCTCAAAGCTCTACTGGACAGGATTTGTTTCCTAGATCACTCACATGGCTGTTGGCAGGATTTAGTTCCTCATGGCTTATTGAACTAAGGTCTCAGTTCCTCATAAACTGTTGGCTGGGATCCTTTCTTATTTCTGTGCCATGAGGGGGCTTCTCCATAGAATAGCTTGCTATTGGCATCACAGCAAGCGAAAGGGAAGGACGGAAAGAATACCAGCAAAAGTCACAGTCTTCTGTAACTCAGTCATGGAAGTGACATCCCATCATCTTGCCATATTCTATTAGAAGCAATCAGTAGGTTTATCCCATCCTCAAGGGAAGGGGATTATACAAGTATAAATACCAGAGATGGGGATCTTTGGGAACCACACTACAGCTGGCAATGTATTACCCTATTAGAGCGGACGGGTGAAATAAAGTCAGCTGCAAGCCCAAGGTAGTTGTAAAATTACAAAAACTCACTGCTGGTGAACTAGAAGGTATACCTGTAGAAGGTATAGACAATTATAAATCAGTCATTTGAAAAATACGGAAGATACAATAATAAAGATATGGAAATGAATGATCATTGCTGGAGACAACTGATACTTGGAAGAGAGACAATGTAAGGCTGAAAATGATTAACTGTCCATTAAAGACTATATATAGGAGCTGGTGGGCCTGCCTAGCAGCATATAAATCATATCTCCTGCAGCTAGAGGGCAAAGAAAATTGAGGGTCAGCTCTGTAACTTAAATCATAGCAGTAACAGAGCTCCAAAGATAGTCAAATACCCAACCTATACAGGCTTGTTAAGGGAACTTGAGGGGAAATAACTGAACCCTTTAACATGGGAGACGGTTATCTGGGTTGAATAACATTTGAGGATGTGTCTTTAAGCAAGTAATGTTGAGAGCCTGGATGTAACTGGAGGGATTTCTGAGCAGTGTCTCCCACAGAGTAGCAATCCCATTGCCTGCCATGTCAGCAGTAGGTCTTTAATACTATCAGCATCAAGTTGTCTTTTCCAATGCAGTGTCTCCAGGTGGTGTGCCATCTTCAGTAAGTCCTAGTCAGCAAGCATCACATTTAATAGTAAAAGCTTAGGAGTGATTGGCATGTCACCAGCTAAGAACAAGATAATATTCTCAAGAAGGAAATGGAGCAGGAATTCAAGGAGGAAAATGGGGTTATATTGAAGACAAACTATGTCAATCTTCTTCCCAATTTCACTAGCCATTACTGACAACCAGGGGCTGAGCAATGTCTAACAGGAAGTTCAGAAACTGGTTCAAATGTCACCATTGCCAAGTAATTGTATTTTTCTGGGTCTCAGTGACCTTGTCTATGAATCAGGATATTGTTTTCACCATGAACATTCTCAGAGGTTCAGAAAACCATTTGTTTAGTATAAAAGTTAGAGTCTTAGTACAGGAACAAAGAAAACTTGCTCAAAGGTTCACTTACAGAAAATGGGGGCATGTGTCAGAGAAAGAGCGCAGTATCTGAGACAAGTTTTTGAACATGTTAAAATAAAGGTGAGCAAAGGTTACAGAAGAATGAACACAGGAACACTCTGAAGACCACCAGTGTTAACATTTTCTACCTGCTCACTAGGAGGATGCATTCACGTTTAAGAAACTTATTTGTACTGCCTTCATATTTTGTTGTAATAGAAGGAAAACATGCATAGAAACATAAGCTCCAAATAATCACTAGCTGCCAGCCCCCAGAAGCAGGCCCCAGAGCAATTCTCTAACCCTCTCCATTGAGCTGGGCAATGAGGCCCCATGATACTCATCTGTTCACTCTTATCAGGTCAGAAAGTCTTAACCTCACCAGAGAGTCTTTCCCCTAGGCTTCTCCTCAAGTTTCCTGGTCCAGGCATCCACAAAGTTGCACCTCTGGTCACCCAGCTCCTTCTCTTTCCTATCTCACTGGACTGCACAGTTATTCCCTAAACTTTTTCCACTCTCGTTATATACCATTAAATATTTCCTGCAAAGTAAATCTACTTGTAAAGGAAGCATTTCACCTTTTTTTGTAGTGTGGTGGTAAAAAAAAAAAAAAAAAGGAAAGAAAAGAAAAAGAAAGTGAGAAAAGAAAATTGACAGTTTCTGTAGTAGAAGGATCTGAATCACCCAGAACTATAGTAACTATTCTAATCAGAGCCATTAATTATGATAGATTATAAATGAATTCATCTGGCCTTGCACCTCTAAAGAGCTCTTAGAACCCCTAGGAATAAATCACTGGGGTTTAAAGAAACAAATACTTCTGAAAGAACATTCGTAATTTGTACCATTCCCTTTTTATTTCCAGAGAGTACAAGATGGAAGCCACCATCTTAATATCAAGTTCTTCCAAGGGTGAGGAGCCAATTTCTGGTTGAATCCCTCTTTGAAGGCTTCCCTTTTGGTGATTGTATTAGTTTGCTAGAGATGTCATAATAAAATACCTCAAATCGAGTGTCTTCGACAACAAAAACTTACTGTCTCAGAGTTCTGGAGGCTGGAAACCCAAAATCAAGGTGTCAGCAATGTTGGTATCCTCTGATGGCTATGAGAGAAAAATCTATTCCTGTGGATGTATAGATATGTATATCTCCCTGTAGATGTGTGATTTAATTTTTGAAAGTATCTGTCTACACAATAGATAAAACAATATCCATTTACTGTGGTGAGACAGACCTATGGCTGTAATAGAAAAAGATATTCAACAGGGCAAATGAAACTTCTGATTTTAATAGCTGAAACTTCATGAATACTCTGTTCTTTCGATATAACACATGAAAAATTATAAATTACTTTTATTAACTATTATTTTTTACTTTCATCAACCATTTGTTTAGATCAACTGATCAAGAGCCTATAGTTTGTTCTTCCTTTCTCACTGGCTTAATTAAACCAGTGAATTATGTGGATGCCACAAAATCATGCAAACCGAATGTATACATATATATTTAAAAGTAAAGCCTGCTTAGAAATTCAGTTTAATAAACAAAGCCATCCCCTTACATTTACACCCACTTCATGTAAATTACCTAAAGAACAAAGTCAGGAACTGACTAATAGACGTCCAACTGATGAGTGTGTAACACATGAATTAAAGTTTTGATTTCAACTTAGGTGATACTCTGAGAATGCTGATAACACTGTGTTAAAAGTACTGGTAAATTAGATATTATTTTAAGATAGGAAAGTATAAGGGAATTCAATATAAGATGTGATCAAATTTAATTAATAAGAGGGTCCACTTTTAGCCACCGATTCTATTTGTTAAAATTTATCCTGATATTTAAATGTATAAAGCAAAACCTAGTATTTACTTTCCTCACTTCTCAGTTACACACATTTGTTCATTTAAATATTTAATATTTAAATATTTAAATATTTCATTCAACGTATTTGCTAGAGTGTGCTCTCTAACTTAATGGCAAAATGAGGTCAAACCTCATTTTTAAAAAAATTTTTAAAGATTTTATTTATTTGAGAGAGAGAGAAAGCACAAGCAAGGGAGGGGCAGAGGCAGACACAGACTTCCCACCGAGCAGGGAACCCGATGTGGGACTCAATCCCAGGACCTTGGGATCATGACCTGAGCTGAAGGCAGTCACTTAATCAACTGAGCCCCCCAGGCAACCCAAACTTCCTCTTTTTTACGTGGGCTCAAATAAACTGTTGCTTAAACTACATGCTCCCTAAACTACATTTCATAAACACCTGATTATTAATGAGGATATATTCTGTCTTATTCTTTTCCCTTAACACCATAGTTATAGAAGGATGCTACAACATTAAGAGTTATAGCTCTCATATGTAAAGTGGCTATTTTATCCTTGGAACAACCCTATCAGTTTAGGCTCTTGAATTAAAAGCAACAACTTAAATATTAGATGTCTTTAAAAAAACAAATAATAAGATAGTTGGTTTATGTAAACAAAAGTCCAGACATAGGTGTGAAAGTTTTGATCTGAAGATTAATAGTCATCAAGGAATCAAATGTAGTTTTTGTGGTTCTCTCATTTCTATACTTTTTCATGTGTTGGTCTCATTCACCCACTGGTCCTACTCAGCTTAACAAACACCAGTGTGGACTCCTTAGGCCTTATGTCTAGGCAAGTTATCCTCAACCCCATTATCTAGAGGCCTAGTGGACATCTCTTTTCACAACATCTATGGAAAAGAAAAGAAACTTTATTCCCAGATGTCCTGACACTGTCTCCTTATGCTTTATTGGCCAAATACAATCATCTACCCTTCTCCTACTGGCATAGTCTGGTTGGTTTAAAGTAGTCTGAGTTAGCCACACAACTAAAACTAGAGTCCATTTTGTCCAAACAACTTTTCTGAGAACAGAGGAGAGGATCTCAGGAGAAATCCGACAGCATCAGAATGAGTAAATGGATACTGAGTATGAAAACTATGAACATCTACTCACAGCAGGTATCATCACCTTCATTTAATAGATGAAAAAATGGAGATGTGGAGAGATTAAAGCTATCCTTGTAACTAGATATTAGCTAGTAAGTGACAATAGACTGTGGTTTTGTAGCTGAAGATCTCTTCTAGAGAGATCTTTCTAGATTTTTCAGCTACAAAACCACAATCTTACAAGAGGCTTAGAAATATTAAAGCTTATGAGACAGGAGGGCATGTGTTGTGATGAGCACTGGTTGTTATATGCAACTAAGGAATCGTTGAACACTACATAAAAAATTTAATTAATTATTGACTCTTATATGGTGCTGATAGTGGCCCAAATTAAGTATTTATGCCCAGACTACACAAAAGCACTACCATGATCATCATCCGACACCAGAAGCCAGGTACCAATTTCTGAATGTATTCAACATACACAGTATTTGTCATTTGTTACCAAGAACTTCAATCTGATAGTATAATGGTTCCACATAGGTTATATTCCTTAAAATGTTCTCTGCTGAAGTTTAGATGCATATGTGAAAATAACACAATTATGCTAAGAGAATATGTAGTCTTGTATATTTCATACAATGGCATCTTATGCTCCTTTTGTTAATAATTCTGCCATTATGGGCTCTACGTCATCCAGTTCCAAGTGATTCTACTAAAAGTTTCTACCATAAGCACCACTTTCATATCTTCACGAATTTAAAAAACTAAAATTTTTAGCCTCGTTGCCTCTGGAAACCCTGGGATTACAACACACTGGGCAGGAAGTCTGTTAGAAACACAGATGAGAGATTTACCTCACATAAAGCTTTCTGGTAAAGCAACATGAAATCAGAAGCACATTCTTTTAAGGTATCAGTTAATTACAACCCCTCTCCCCTTAGTATTCTGAAGCAACTGAGAAATTGACACAGGAACCACCTGGAAAGAAAAAAAAAAAAAAAAAAACAACTCCTTGATTAAAAGTAATCACATTGCAGAATGCAGCTTAAAACCAAGATTAAGATGTAACTTCTTGTGCCCAGTTCCCTTCTTTAATAATTGAAAAGCTGGAATTACAGGTTGGGGTCAACTAGACTTGCCCAACCAGCCACAGACAGAAAAAGCTTGAGGGTTCCTGTCTAGCAGAAGCAAGCTCTAACTCAGCTGCATAAAACATGGAGGAAACTGTCAAGAGGAACTCCCCTGGCTTTTTTTATGACCACGTATCAGGAAAGGGAAAGAGCTGAGAACAAACAGAAGAGACTCGTCCCCAAGTCTCATAACGAACAAGGGAGAAAAAGTTTTCTTTCTGAGAAGGGAAAAATCCCCTCCCCCTCTTTAAAAACAAAAACACATGCCATCCCAAACTGCTACTTGTATCAGATCACCGAGAAAGTCTCTTGAGAAAGGCCTCCTGTGTAGGTCTTGCTTTCTGGAGATAGGAGTGTGACCACTAAGAGACCAGCTACAGGACCAAACTATTCCTTTCTGTGTCTGGCGTCTGCCACTTATCAGCTATGTCACACTGAGCAAATAAACTGTCCATTCCTCAGTTTCCTCATCTGTAAAATGTTCATAGTCATAATACCCCCTTCACAGATTTGTTGGACTATTTAAACGAAGTAATCTGTGTAAGGCACATACTGGCATTACCTGTCAAGAGTAAACGCTCCAGAAATGTTGACTGTCTTCATTAATATAATACTCCTGTGGGTTCTATCAAAGAAAAACAAGTCAGGACTTAGTAAGGAGACAATTTTCTTCAAAAGGATTATTGCAAGGAAGAAAAGGGACTATTGCAGTGGGGAGAACACTGTGCCTACAATTCTGCAACTATCTCAAACCAAACCGAACATTTTTAATTTAAGAGGATAAAGAAAAAGCAGACATATGTAAGCAGAATCTTTGGAGGGGAAACTGAATAAACAAGGGGAAATGACCATTGGGGTCTGACAAGAAAAGGGTCTCTCTGTGTGGTTAGTTGACTCCCAGGGAAAGCTGATTAGAAGGCACTTAGTTCAGACAGCAATAACAAACTATCGTAGATGAGTACCTTAAACAAGAAACACGTATTTTTCATAATTCTGGACGCTGGGAAGTCCAAGATTAAGGTGTCAAAAGATCCATTGTCTGGTGAGGAACCACTTCCTGGCTTGTAGATGGCTGTCTTCGTGTTGTATCCTTACGTGGTAGAAAGCAGAGAGTGAGAGCAAGCTCTCAAGTCTCTTTTTATATGACATTAATCCCATTCATGAGGGCTCCATCCTCATGACTAATCACCTCCCAAAGGCTTCACCTCCTGTTACCGCCACACTGGGGATTAGAATTTCAATATATGAAGTGAGGGAGGGGGTTGGAAAAACCATTCAGTCCATAGCAGGCACCTTCTACTTTTTTGTGCAGAGTTCAGGACCTGTAGGAAAGAGAAGCCTAACTAAAATTTCATCAAGCAAAGCAGAGGATTAGAAATCATCCACTGTAATACTTGGTCAGCTCTAAGTTATCCAGTTCCAAGTGATTCTATTCATTCCGGCTTTATAACCTAAGCCTTTCTATTGTTCAGTTTGGGTACCCCCTTTGTATTGTAGAAGCTTTGTGCTTGTTTCTAGGACAAGCTGGGTATCCACTGGTTTCGTCCACGATTGTGGCAGCCATGTTGAAAACATTCTCCACTGGGTTTCCTACTGGATTGTGAACAACACACCTATACATGGCATACAAGTCATTTTCTGTCTTGACCATCCCACTGGAACTATATCCCTGTGCTTGTGGAATGATTATCTTCAGTGAGGTGTTCTATTTCAGTTCTAGTTTTGTGAGAAGTGAAGAAGTAACTTCGACTTGTCATACCCCAAAAGAGCATTGTAATAAATTAGGTTCTTCTCAGTTTTCTCTGAGTAGTCCCCTAGTGTTACATCTTTACTCTCTCTCACCTGGGATTCTCCTGCATATTCCATAGGATGAATGGAAGAGACAGCTTAGTGGAATATACATGTTCATAACCCACACTTCATCTTTTCTTTGCCCTAATGTTGCAATCTCTTACTTTAGCCAGACACGTCAGTGTTCTTGTGAGAAACTAAATATACAAGTAGATAATGGCCAGACCATACATGGCAACAGAACTCTGACTCACAACTTTTCCAGCAATTAGTCCAGAAAATCAAACCATACCTCTGCAGCAATGTGCCCAAATGATAAGGATTTGGTCAATGACTGTCATCTTCCCTAATTTTTGCTTCCAACTCAGGACCAACGAGAGAAAACCAATATACTCTTCAGACTAATCACATAGAATATCCTAGCTTCTAGTTAGACTGCCTCCAGCTTCCTCAGTCTGTAAAGGAAAACCTGCACCAGACACTAGTTAAAATGTCAAGGAAGAATTTATTCAAGACTATTTCAATAGAGGTCAAGACTATTGAGAGAGAGGAGAGAGATTGAACTGAACTGTTGAAACAAAAGGTGTGAGGATTTTTAAATGGTAGAATGAGCTACAGGAAAAATATTGGAGGAATTGAATGGAACGTAGGCCAATGTGATTAGTCCATCTGTGTTTACTAATTCTTATCAAAGATAAGATCCTACTCTCCCACAGAAACTAGGAGATGGGGGCCCTGTCTTTCTTGATGATGATATTTAGAAGTGTTGGATCCCAGGTCTTTGAGAAAGACATTCTTGGGTTGTAGAAGATTTACATCTTAAAGAAGCAGAAAATTTACAATTCCAAGTTTTCTTTAAAAAAAGAAATGCTCTACAAAAAGAGAAGTTAGGAGCCTACAATCTGAAAGAATCCTCTCTAAAATGCAATCAAGCTGAAGGGAACTTGACCATGCTGGTCTTTGCCAACAACCTCCAATCAGAACATATCTAAAGTCTTCCCTATTTTTTACTTATTAAGCTTTCTCACTTCTGTGCTTGATTTTCAGTCTCTGCCAAACACAAGTGATGGTGCCTAGCTCCTTTACTATATAACAAGCTCCAAATAAAGAGCCTCTGTTTGTTTTCATTTGGGTTGTTTTCATTTATTTCCACATTTGAAAATAGGAAAATCTACCATAATGGAGATCTGGATTCTCAGACATTTTCATATATAGTGACTATTGGGATTTTTTTAAAGTTGGATCTAAGGACAATGACATGTCTTCATATTTAAATTTAATAGAAAAGGCATTCTACTGACGTATATTTAGGAATATGATTTCCATTTTTATCAGACTACTGTGATTGTTTATGGGTATCTACATCTTGGCTCACCAAAAAAAAAAAAAAAAAAAAAATCCTGCAAAATAAGTAAGCTATATAATATGTTATGAGTTAATAAATGCAAAATTATGGAAAACAGGGTAAGAAAAATCCAGAGTGCTGCAAGGGTAGTTTTAAGTAGGGTGGTCAGCATACATTTCATTGAGAAAATAAATTTGAGCAAAGATTTAAGGAAATTTAGTCAGTGCAGCTATCTGGGTGAATAATATCCCAACCTTGCCATTGAGGTCTGTGTTTGAGGGAAATAGCAAGGAGGCCAGCACTGTTGGAACACGGTGATTTTAAGGGAGTCGAAGGGAGAGGGGATAAGGTGAAAGGCAACAGAATGAGCTGTCACATGACATAGCAATATGATCTATAAAGGCAAATGGCTTTTCCTCTGAAGGAAATGAGGGGCCCTGGGGGATTTTGAGCAAAATTACTGTTTAACTAATTTCATGTGATAAAGAAGGAACACTACGGAAGTCAGCACCTGGCCTCTTGGTCCCTCTCAAATGCTGGTTCTGCCACAAGCATGGAAAAAGTCCCTCTAACCAGACACCATATATATATATTTTTTACTAGTTTGGGTTTTGTTGTTGTTGTTGTTGTTGTTTGTTTGTTTTTTTATCTGAGTATAGTAGGCAATGTTACCTTAGTTTCAGGTGTATAGCATGGTGATTCCACTTCTCTATGGACTACCCTATGCTCACAGTAAGTTACTGTCACCATTGTAACTATAGTCCTTATGCTGTACTTACTTATTCCCTAACTGGAAACTTCTATCTCCCACTCCCTTTCAGCAATTTTGCCCATCCCCCAAACCCCCTTCCCTCTGACAAACCATTAGTTTGTTCTTTGTATTTATAGATCTGATTCTACTGTGGTTTCTTTACTGGTTAAGTTGGGCTAGGCCACAGCATATGATCTCTTACCACTCAAATCACCTTTGCTAGTGGGAAAAACTCTGTTAAGCCGGAGAAGACCCAGTTCCTTAAATGAGTGCAGATTGACTAATGGAAAGGCCTAATGTTATGGCAGTCGAAAAAAAGGCCCAATGCCTTCTCTTCTCTGGTATGTTTCCCTAATCTTGCCACATTTCAACAATCTTTCTTTCTTCCTTTTTTTTAAGCTTGATTCTGACTAAAGTTTCTATGCATCAGGAAAGAGCTGCCACGGGGAAAACTGTTCCAAAGAAAACACTTTGTGCAGGAATATTTCCAGATGGTAATGTAGACTTCCCTAGAAAAGACAAGATCAAAATTCTCCAGAAGCCTGTGGTACTAAAACCATTCTCCCATTTTATGTGCTACCATTAACTTAAAGTCAGTCAATGCATTTTGGTCAATAACCCTCTCAACTATTAACAGGGAAAAACAGCTTCTAAGTGACATCTTGAGCTAGATAAGGTGCTCATCATAATGAGAGGAACAGTTTGCATTTTAGCAGGAGGAAATATGATAGAGCTTTTTAAAATGTGGCTCTCTCTTCATTCTTATACTGAACTTGATTATAAAGGATGGCATTATTGCCTCTTTTCTGTAACTTGCATTTAATAATTTCCCCACCGGTTTCTACTAAAAGCCAGATATAGAGAATAGAAATTCCAAAAACTAACCAAAAGTTGTCTTCAATTTTGCATTTTGTCAGTTTTCTACAATATACATTGGAGGAGTATGTGCTTCTCTCTTACCCTGGGGGGTGGGAACTCCTGTTTCAAATCAGTGAAGTCTCAAAGGTGGTTGATAAACTATAATTCCAAGAAAAGAGACTACTGTAAGGGCTTAAAGCCCACATGCAAAGGTTGTGTTAAAATAATGTCACAGCATATAGAACAGATTCGTTACAACATGCCACCTGTCTCCCAAGTAAAAAGTAATTCTAATCGATTCAAAGACAAAGGAAGAGAGAGGGAGAAAAAGAAAAAGAAAAGCAGGAATGGCCGTTGCTCTTTATAATAAGGAGCTTAATTTTATACTATTATCTGTTTGATGGTTTAAGTGGAATAAAGGGACACCGACATGGAAATGTGAGAATGAGGCAGAACAAGAGAGTGTTTGTAAGAGGAATAATTTCAGACACCCATGGGGCTTCATATAAAACTCATTTGCACATAGACAGGGCTCTCTTCTGGATAATGGATAAATGTAATTCCTAGCTACCCATGTATTTCTTTTTATACTAGTAAGACAGAAGAATGAAATCCAGGCTAAAATTGCTTCAAAAATTAGAGCAGTTTCTAAATGAATTGCATTTCTAAATGATTAGATAGTGACAGTATTGACAGTTCCCTCAGGTCACTAATGCAGAGACTCTTATCAGTGGTTCCTGTGATATTCAGTATTCTTAAACAATATTGCCCAATGAAGAAAAAAAAAGTGAAAATAGGCTGTGAGTTTTAATCAATACATGAAAGCCTTCAATTACATTTTACATGAGAGGAAACATATATGAACTTTAATCTTTCAAGCAAAAGCTTCCTGGAAAGAAGAGATGAAGGGAAAATTTTGAAACAAGATCAAAGCTGATTAAAAATCTCCGAGCGCCATCTGGTGTCAGAAATAAAAATAATCGCAGCCTTTGACGGTCAAATGAACTCCCCTTTTGTGGGTTGATCCCAGTGTGTTAGGGCTTATGGTATATTCAAACAGTGATTCTTGAAATGTAATTCACTTTATGTCTAATACCTAGATGCAACTATTTACCTTTTGGGTTATAACTCAGTGAATCTAGGGAAGTTAGGTTGATTTAGTCAGCCAGAAGTATTAATCATATATTCAAATACTTCTGGCAAAAAATTTATATTTTTAACTCAAGAATCCATATAATTGCTGCAGTTTTCCACTCTGATATACTTAAGTAAACTTTCCCTGGAATAGGAAAAGTATATCTATATTTCAAAAGCAATGGCCTCTTTAGAAATACAGAAGCAGCAGATGGGTAGCATATTTTTAAAGAAACTTTGAGACTCATAATGCTAATGTGCCAAGATAAATTTAGCAGTGCATTTAAAAAAAAGAAATATAAGTAGTGGTATTTGACTGTCTTAGAAATTTATGCATGTTATCTATTAATAGAACTTGAAAAATACCCTGCACTTCATCTTTTTCTGCAACTGGTTTTTACTACATCTGTACATTAAAAATAATAACTCACCCTGTTTGCTTATATTTCCGGTATACTCTGAGCTGCAGAGGCCTTTGACAACTTCAAAGACTGACAGAGTATTTCACAAATAAGAATACTTGCTACTCAAGAACTGTCAGCCCCCTGACATCAAGCAATCCTTAGGTATGTTCTCTGTGGTTTAGTTGTGTTAATGAGTCCTAAATAATACGAGTGTTTTTTTCTCTGAATAATTCATCCTGCAAGATTTAGTGATGCTTTCTTCCTACAGATAGCTAGGTAACATGTAGTACAAAACAGTGATAAAGAACATGAAGATGTAAGTTATACATCTCTTGTCACACAGAATAAGAGATTTGAATAAGATAATCTGTTTAGTTATTAAAAAAACTAGACTTTCATTAAAGGGCAAAAATATTTAAATGGTGAAAAATTGGGTCATTAGAATCATATCTTTTAGATAACAGAGACCTGAGATTATTGCTTCAAAAGTGATTTCACAAGATTACAACTAGACATTGACACCTAATTTTCAAGCAATGGTGAGAAGTTTCATGTGCTCTCCACCCGCAACCCCAAGCAATTATCCCTTCCAGAAAAGAACTGGACCAAGAGACACGAGGGGAGCTGGCCATACATGCCTGCCTTGTATCCCACAAGAGAACTGAGGGATGTGGCAGAAGATAGAACCAACTGCTGAGACTAATGTCTTAGCACCCAGCAACTTGTCCTGACCTTAGGGCTATGGTTGGGGAGCGGCAAAAAGCAGGAGGGGGTCTAAATATAATACAGACATCCAAAAAGTTTCCAGAGAAATGACACTATTCACACCAAGTAATGAAGATTAAAAGTTGTTCACAGGGAACTTAACTTTTGACTTAAAGCAAAATCAGTAATTCAGTACCATAATCATAAATGTCACCTGTGTACTAGGAATTGCTCAGGAATGAAAAAGTTATGTTGCTTGCATAAAAATAAAACTCACTTAATTCAAGACTGATTCCCTTATATTAATAAATATAAAAGGGAAAGTATCTTCTTGGAGTACATAAATCTGCAAATGTGTTTTTTGCTTTGAAACATGCATTTACTATTTAATAAAATTTTGATGGGCAAATTTTCTTTTCATTTTTTCTCAAATATCAGGAATTCTCTGTGCCCTAATACACAAAAAATAAGATGTCTTAGAGGCATACTATGTTAGTTTCCATTTTGCAGTCTTATTATGAATATTTTTTCCAATTTCTCCATGATTTGCCCTTGAATATAGATTGATTTTTGCAAACTTAAAGGTACATGCCTTAGGGCTTGAGGAAAAAAAATCTAGCATTACCTCTAACTTTTAGGAGCACTATCTCCTAAATTAACATTTTGACTTTGTGGTAGTTTGGCATTTTTCTTAGAGATTTTTTCTTGAATTTCTGATTTTATTTCTGTTAATTCCAAAGTTACTAGTTTTAGATGCTTTTGTCAGCACTAATGATACCATATGAATTGTAAACATCAGGATGAAATTATTATACAATATAAAAAATACCTTAAATTATAAGAATAATAATTACAAAATATCTTGAGGAAATACTATTGTATATCATCAATAGTAAAGTTCATAGGATACTAACCAATAACAGTAGATATTTCTATTTACCAGTTAAAGCTATGTTATCTTATAACAAGAACAACAACCAACAATACACTGGCCATAAAGAAGAGTTGCAGCTCTTCAAATTTTATTCATAAAGTGGGAATATTAATGTAGCTCTATCCCACAATTTGAAGTTCACATAATCTAAGTTAGATAAATGTGACCTACATAGCACTCAACACTTTATAAACATTAACTCAGTTAAATTGACAATAGCTCTGTGAAGCAAATGACATTATGCCTATTGATGGATGAGGAAACTAAAACTCATAGCTTAAATAAGATCTGCAAGTTGAAACAGTTAGTAACTGACAGATCCATGATTTGCACCTACTTCTCTCTGCTCATTCCACTACTCAATATGGAGTTTTAATACCTGGCCACACTATTGGTTCATTGCATGTGTTCCACCTGAGCTACATATGATCAAAGAGACAGGAGAAACAGACATAAGGGAAGTTCTTTAAGAAGACTTATCACCCTCAAGATATAAACATAACACATACACACACACACACAGGATAGGATGTACTTTAGCATGTTGCATGTTGGTGTGTGGTGTTGGCTATTAACATTAGATGTAGAGGAGTAAGAGCTAATTAGCTGAAGTAACTGACATCAGTCTAATGAGGGAGAAACAAAAACTAATATTAAACTATAATGCCTAGTAATGAAAACTTTGATAAAGTTTCATAGAGGATCTTAGAGGATCTTATAAAAGCACAAAAGAAGCAATTAATGTAGCCTTAGGTTTGGGGTACATTTTTTGGAAACATCCCCCAGGATGAAATACTTGAGAATAACTTTGAAGGTCAAGTAGGAATTGTGCAGATGAATAAAATGGAGGTGTTAAAGGCAGTGTGGGCAGAGAAAATAGCATATGAAAAGTTTTAGCAGTGAGACAGCAAGGGGTAGTTGGTGAAAGTACAACTTAGGTCATGGCAACTGATAGACATGGTGTGTGTTAGAGTTGCATGGGGTGAAACAAGATGGAAGCAGGGAAAAGCCAAGAAGGGTCTTCTATATTTAAGATGATTTGGAAGCATGGAATATTTTAGACCAAGGTACTGATGGATCAGTTTGACAATATAGGAGCAGATTAGAAGGTGTTGGCACATGAGGTGCCTGGGCAGCTCAGTCGGTTAAGCGTCTGACTCTTGGTTTCAGCTCAGGTCTTGATCTCAAGGTCATGAGATCAAGCCTCCAGGTGGGCTCTGCGCTTAGCACAGAATCTGCTAGAGAGCCTCCCCCTTTCCTTACATCCCTCCCCCCACTCGTGCTCTCTCTCCCTCTCTCACACACACTCTCTCAAATAAATAAGTAAAATCTTAAAAAAAAAATGTGTTGGCACAAAAGCAGAGGAAACAGATCAGGATTTTTTAAGATAGTGAGTGAAGAAAATGATGAGCCTTTAATCATGACTAAAGACAAAAAATGTTCAATATATATGACAAACATTGGTACAAAATGATCCATTAATGATAACTGTTGAGTGAGAGAGCCGTATAATTAGTTATTTTATTTTGTTTGAAATTTCCCATAATAAAAAGAGTATCTAAATACCACCTAAAATAAAATAAATTGGTAACATGGTATTCACTGTGTTGTGATAAAAACTTATTACACAAAAATATGAAAAGATGCTTTAGATGAGAAACACCAGCTGATTTCTAAAATCCAATACAACTATAAATTTCTGCATTACAACCTTTTTATAGCTCTATGAGAAACAGTCACAGACTCTCTTTAAATGGGTTTGTTTAATTATATAGTTAACAAAGAACATGTGGAAAGAAAAGTGAAAATTTCATGTCTCAAAAATAAACAAGATTTAGAAATGAAGCGTATTAAAATTTTCTCCAACTGGGATGCCTGAGTGGCTCAGTTGGCTAAGCATGTGCCTTCAGCTCAAGTCATGATCCCATAGTCCTGGGATCAAGTCCCGCGTCAGGCTCCATGCTCAGCGGGGAGCCTGCTTCTCCCTCTGCCTGCCGCTCCCCCTGCTTGTGCTCTCTCTCTCTCTCCCTGTCTCTGACAAAGAATAAATAAAATCTTAAAGAAAAAAAACTTATTTTTTTTTCTCCAACTAATGAACAAAAGCAAATAAAGAATGATGCATAAATAAACCACTTTCACATTTGATGATTCTACAATGTTCTGGATTTTAAGAAAATGTACAATTTTCTTATATTTTAATGTGTTTTGTACCTGTCCTTTTGAAAACATTTACTTTGTATCACTCTCTTGCTTTTCTGCAGTTTTATTTTAGAAATTATCAAAAACACTATCCGATAAAATTCTGATGTCATTTCTTGTAGAAAGAAGTTGTTAATATTTATAATATGGGAAATAATATATTTTATTCTACTGAACTGTGATAAAATTCTGGCAATGTATAAGAAATCAAAAATGTAAAAGCCTAGAATAAAAATTCAAAAAGTCTTTACTTAACAGTGTATGACAGGGTTGACTGCTGAAGGCACAAAGATTCATGAGACATGACAATGCATAGGCTTTGGGAAAGGGAGTCACAAAAAAGTAAATTCTCGGGTGCCTGGGTGGCTCAGTTGGTTAAGCGACTGCCTTCGGCTCAGGTCATGATCCTGGAGTCCCTGGATCGAGTCCCGCATCGGGCTCCCTGCTCGGCAGGGAGTCTGCTTCTCCCTCTCCCACTCCCCGTTTGTGTTCCCTCTCTCGCTGTGTCTTTCTCTGTCAAATAAATAAATAAAATCTTTAAAAAAAATAAAAAATAAAAAATAAATAAAAATTTAAAAAAAGTAAATTCTCTATGTTGTGTAGGGGAGAAGTAAATTCCAAGATCATTGGATTCACATTAATAATAGAGATTAAAAACACAATGGTTTAAACAATTTTTATTCTTTTAGCTTTAAGGATATAGGTAAAAACATATAAAATAATAGCACTGGAGGAGCCTGCAAGAAAACAAAGAAACTACAGAATGTTCAAGAAGGAACTTTTCTTAGGTTTACACAGCAAAACTTATGCCACTCTAATTCTGTGGGGCAATAAGTGATGCCAAGCAAGGTAACATAAAGTTACAAATCCAGGGGCACTTGAGTGGCTCAGTTGGTTGAGTGTCCAACTTGGCTCAGGTCATGATCTCAAGTGCACGTCGGTCTCCACACTCAGCAGGGAGTCTGCTTGAGATTCTCTCTCTCCCTCTCCCTCTGACCCTGCCCCCTCCCTGCTCTCTCTCTCTAAAATAAATAAATAAATCTTTACTTGAAAAAAGTTACATATCCAGCTTTAACTATAAATGTAATTATTAGGTATATAGCTATTTGGACACATGACTACTAATAGATGTGCAACTATCATGGTAAGTATATGTAAGAATTATATAGAAGATGATTCTATAGGAGCACAGTAGAATGGGACATATATTCTGATATATTAAACACTCTGGGAGTGTAGACATGACATATTTGTGATAAATCCTGAAGGAAGAGTTTGAGTTTGATGAAAGAAGATGTAAGGGGTTAGGTTATTCACTAAAAATAATAATAATAATGATGATGATGATGATGATGATGATGATACAAATTAATGAAATTAAAAATAACAATGATGGTATTCTTTCAAACCAGTGAAATAAACCAATTTTTTAAAAATCTCCAGGGGCGCCTGGGTAGCTCAGTCGGTTAAGCACCCGACTCTTGGTTTCAGCTCAAGTCATGATCTCCGGGTCGTGAGGTCGAGCCCCAAGTCCAGCCCCACATCAGGCTCTGCACTAGGTGGGAAGTTTGCTTGAGATTCTCTCTCTCCCTCTCCCTCTGCCCCTCCCCTCATTCATGCACTGCCTCTCTCTCTCTCAAACAAATAAATTCTTTAAAGAAATTTAAAAAATTAAAATCTCCCTGTAAACATGAGAGTTTTGGTTTGTTTGTTTACTACTGCATCCTACCAGAACATGAGTATAGAAAGATAATGAAATTTCTTAATTTAATAAGGCACAGGTACTAGAAATCTAAAAATCATCTTTAATGAAAACATTTGAATGTCAAAAACAACTCAAAGATGACCACAAATGCTGCAGCTTTACAGCATTATGCTAAATGTCCTAGTGATCGAATAGGAAACATACATTATATATATGTAATTCTGGAACCTGGAAGTCCAAGATCAGGGTGCTAGCCTAGTCAGGTTCTGGTGAAGATCCTCTTCAGGGTTGCAGATTGCCAATCTCTGTTATATCCTTACATGGCCAATGGAGGTCTGGCTAGTTCTCCCACCTCTTCTAAGGACATTAATCTCATTCAGGAGAGCTCCACTCTCATGACCTACTTACCTCCCACAGACCCCACCCCTAAGTACCATCACACTGAGATTTGAGTTTCAACATATGAATTTGCAGGGAGAGGAGACAAAAGCATCTGCTTCATGGCAATGATCAATTCAAAATAATTAATAATCCAGAAATAGACCCATGGATGTAAGGGAGTTTGGTATATAATAAAGGTCACATTTAAAATAAAAATAGGAAGGATAGGCTTTTCAATTTTTAACAATAATTTATTAACCATATATAAGTAAGAACTTTAAAAGTAGGTGAAAGGATTTACAACATATACAAAAATACATTTTAGGTGATTAAAAACTTAAGTGTCAAGGGAAAAAAAGACATTAGAAAGAAATACAGAATAACATTGTAATTTTGGTATGAGGACAGTATTTCCTAAACCACATGTACCCAAGAAGCCATAGAGAAAAAGAATGACAGATTTGACCAAAAGAAAAAAAATGAAAATTACCTTAACAGAACTATAAATTATGAGACTTCTGATATATTAAAGAGTCAAAAACTGTGGTATGTTATGATTGGTAGAAATATTTGCTAATGGTATACCTTAATGGATTCTTATCCAAACTATTTGAAAAGTCCCAACTAATCAATGACAAAAATGTAAACCTAAGAGAGCCTAATAGAAATTCATCATAGTATTGCAAAATAGTTGAGTTTTCAGATTATAGTTACTATATCCTATAATCTCTTCAATAGTCAAATATGAGAGAAATAGAAAATAAAAGTTAAAATATTTTATGCTCTAGATTGGTGTTGACCAAAATATGAGCCACAAAAGTGGTTTAAAAAATTCTAGTAATTTAAAAAGTTAAAAATACACAGGTGAGTTTAATTTCAATTTTACTTCATTTATGATTAAAATTAATTTCAACAATATATTTTATTAAACCAAAATATCATCATTTACTTTTAATCAATATAAAAATTATCAGTGATATACTTACACTCCTTTTTCTTACTATGTCTTCAAAATCTGATATGTGATTTACAAATACAGCGCATCTCAATTAGGACCAACCACATTGCAAGTTCTCACGAGGCTACTGTCCACCATATTCTACAGTGGATCTCTACCCTGCATGGGTCAGACATGATTTTCTCCAATGCCTCCTTGAGATCAGTGCTCTGCACACAGGCTTGCGACGCATACCTGTGACAAAGACTCCACAGCGTCAGAAGGTCTGCTGCGCTCCCATTAATGCATATTTAGTACAAAGACCTGAGTGACACCAACATTACAAACTGGCTTTTTGAATGAAAGCTTAATGAAGCTTAATGAAAGAAGAGCTAAAGTTTGTGATCAATAAGTATCCATTGAATGAATGTTGAATGAAAGGGACTGGGTTTTAGGAACCATAGCCCAATTATGCGATTAAAAGTTGTGTGGTCTTTGTCAAAGCATTTCGTATCTCTCAACCTCAGGGTTCGCAGCTTTAGAATACCTACTCAACAAGACAGTAAAGCTGTTGTGTGGAATCAATAGGATAATTTTCTGAATTTCTTAATTTATGCTATGATCTCCTAATGTGAATCAGTGAACAACTTAAAGACATATATAGAGTTCAAACAATATAAGCAGATATTTTATATATTATATATATAATATATATATATTTATTGAAGATATTTGGCAAAGGGAAATTAAGATAGAAAAATAAAATGATAGTGGGGCTAGAATCAGAGCACAATGTGCCACCATAAGATTCGTCATGTTTATATAAATTTTGACCCCCCAAAAATTGACTTAGTGGTATTTTGTGCAGCCAGGGCAATGGAAAAACAAATAAACAAACACATAATTTGGTTAACAAAGCTGTATCTGTGGGGGATAGAGGTATTTGCTCATGTCAAACTGAAAATGAATCTTGTGCACACTATTTTCTAGATTTGTGACATTGGGCCTATCTGCACCTCAGTTTCTTCATATTAAAAAAAAGAGAGAGAGAGATAATAATAGCATTTACCTTGTAGGGTTTGGTTTTTTTTTTAAGATTTTATTTATTTATTTGACAGAGAGAGACATAGTGAGAGAGGGAACACAAGCAGGGGGAGTGGGAGAGGGAGAAGCAGGCTTCCTGCTGAGCAGGGAGCCCAGTGCGGGGCTCCATCCCAGGACCCTGGGATCATGACCTGAGCCAAAGGTAGATGCTTAATGACTGAGCCTCCCAGGCGCCCCTACCTTGTAGGGTTTTGAGAGGATTAAATGATACATCACATGTAAAGTTCTTAGTTGAATGCCTAACACTTATTTTTTTTTTAAAGATTTTATTTATTTGAGAGAGAGGAGAGAGCGTGAGAGACAGAGAGCATGGGGGGAGGGTCAGAGGGAGAAGCAGACTCCCCACTGAACAGGGAGCCCCAAACGTGGGGTTCGATTCCAGGACCCTGGGATGATGACCTGAACCAAAGGCAGATGTTGAATGGACTGAGTCTCCCAGGCGCCCCTGCCTGACACTTACTAAGTGCCACATAAATGTTAGCTGGAATTATTTCTTTAGCCACAAGATTAAAATGCAGAGATAATGCATGTATAGCACCCAGCAAAATGCCTGGCATATATATAGTTTATATATATATATACACACACACATATATATATTTATATATATGTATATGTATACATATATATAAATATATATATTTATTATATATGTTATATAAATATATATATTATATGCTACTATATATTTTTATATATAACATATATAGTTATTTAATATGTATTATATGTATTTTATATATAGCATATATAGTATATACAATATATAGTTATTTAATATATGTTATTTTATATATTTACATATATAAAAATTTATATCTATAAAAATAACATAAATATTTAATACCTATTATATTTTTAATCTCAATCAAAGCTGCATTCAGCACATTTTAATAAATACTGGAACATAAATCTTGGTGCTCCCTAGCGCCTCTGACCTAGAGAGACTCTGAGCAGCTCCCCCATGGTTTGGCAGAGTTCTAGGGCTGGATCTTTTATAATCTAGTTGCTCTTCTAAACCTTGTTTGTATGTGTGTGTGTGTGTGTGTGTGTGTGTGTGTGCGCCCAGGCTATTTGGGCTAGGGGCTGGGGCTAGCTGAAAGTCATTGCTAGAGTAGAGAACAGAAAAGAAGTTCTCTAACAGAGATTAAGTCAATCTTTCTGTAAGAGGTTTGGATTGCTACCACTGTTGATTCTGCTGATGCTGCAGCCATTATCCCTTCGTAAATGAGCACATAAAGAAAAATCCCAATGAGTGGTACCTAACAGGGGCTCTAAAGTGTGAATACGGAAATGGTATTAACACTTTGAGCAAATTCTGTCCTTTCAGTAAGTGACCATTATAAAATAGTGCCATATTGTCAAGGGTGATTATCATTCTTGAAGTCCTTTTCTTTGTTATGCTACATAAAATTCTTTCCTACAGCATTCCCCCACTCTGCAATTTAACTGCCAACTTAGTTGTGCTATCAACTTAGACACACTCAATAAAGAACTATGCATTGAATGGAATTTACATATGCAGATTGTCAAAGTCCATCACGAAGTACCAGCTAAAGGAAAAAAAGAACCATTTGTAATAACTGGCATATTTTTACATAAAAACTATTAGAAAAATCAACTTCTCTGTCCTTTCCAAAGGACAAATTGCCCTTGTATGAAAATTTAATTAATATGTGTTGATGAATAATTCAGACAGTAATGATCTTAGACTCTCAAGTTTATATGACAGGCTTCCATGTCACATATAAATGTTTGCACATAAAAAGCATGTGATTTAGAAATAGAGTGTGGAGTTCTCTTACACCAATTCCCATTTGTAAGTAGAACTTGTAGGAGAGATCTTTGATAGAATTATGCACTCTTTTCATTTTCCTAGCTCATTAAAAATCTCCATCTTTAAATGTAATTCCCCTTGAGGCTTTGCTGGGCTCTCACTGTAATTTGCCCACACATATGTTCTGTGCTTGAACCCTTTACAGTGTCTCATAAAACCGGGAGTAACCGCTTTTCTCTTGGAAAGGGAGAATGAGGCTGATTGGTTTGTGCTCTCAGGAGCATTGGGAGTGTTTCTAATCAGAGAAATAGCTCTGTGTTGTCCCCAAAATTCCTCTCCTTTAGGGGAAAAACAAATAGAAACAACCCCTAACAAATTTTACCCTTTCCTTAGTTTCCTTTCTTTTTTTTTTTAAGATTACTTAATTTATTTGAAAGAGAGAGAAGGGGAAACATGGTGGGGGAGGGGCAGAAGAGAGGGAGAGAGAAAATCTCAAGCAGACTCCCTGCTGAGCATGCAGCTGAGGCGGGGCTCGATCCCAGAACCCTGAGATCATGACCTGAGGCGAAATCAAGAGTCAGATGCTTAACCGACTGAGGCACCCAGGTGCCCCTACCCATTCCTTAATTTCATTCTTGAATTTTATATTCCCCAAATTTTAGGGAACTTTTTCATTTTTAAAACCTTTTAAAATCAATTATTGTCTTCCATTTGTTATTCACTACTTTTTTTATTCACTGATTTTTCTGCAGTGCATTTCAGTATGCTAATGTGGACACACACATTACACACATTTTCTGAATGGAAATTTGAAAATATACACTGAAGTCTTTAAACCATCCATAGCCCCATCATGCAGTGATTCTACGTTTGGTGCCCCAAATCATTTATAAGCATAGAGATTTATGTAATGCAAAAAAATATACATCCCAAATTATTTGTATATATGGAGATTAGTCAAAGTGTTCTCTGTAATTGCTCCCTGTGAGATGCCAAATACATATGCAGAAAGAGGGATTGATTTAAAAAATTATAATATATATATTAAAAATATATCTCCTTAAAAATACTGTAGAAAGATGCATACACATATGAAAAATGTCATAAAATTTAAAAGATGATGCACATTATAAAAATATAACCCTGAACATATACAAAAAGAGAAAAATATGACTACACACAAAATTTTAGTAGTGGTTATTTCTGACTGGTTGGTTACAGATCATTTTTATTTCATTTGTGATATTTAGTATTTTCTGAATCTCCTATCATAAGGAAGTTTTTCTCTGAGGTTATAAAAAAAATTAACACTATCCAGAGGAGAGAAATGATGCAGTGAAGAATATGTTTCCAATATTTTGGTAAGCACATTATAACACTTCTTGCAATATGTATATTCACAAAACCCAAAGCAAATTACTTATTTCATTTGTACTGTGACTCTTTAACTTAGTTCAAATCTTGTAACTTTAGGCAAAGCTAGAAGGCAAAATCATGCTCTGTAATCTCCATGTCGCCTGGTGGTGACAAGGATCCCTAACTCTCCTAGCCATTCTTGCACGTATATACTCTGCATTTCCGTTTGTCCTAGTTTCACTTTACTTTTATAGCTTCAAAATGATGAAAGCTTGCAATCAGGCGTCCCCACCCACCCTAGACTTTAACCAATAGGGATAAAATAAATCACAACAGTTTTGCACTCGATTGAAAATTAATATTCATTGCCCGAGTAATGAAGAAAAGGTATGATAATATCATGCAAGTCTTTGGTCTGTGGATGTCACTTCTGTGCCATCTAAATTATAACATTATCATTTCTCTGTCCTTAGTGGGTCTTATAATGGATGCTACAAACAATATTTCAGAGCTTCCCAGAAGCTTGGTGGATGCTGAGAACTATGGTAAAGGACTCAAAAAGTCCTTGATACTTAATTTCATCAAGGGCAAGGGAGTATTTGGGAGAGTTAATGCAACAGAATAAAGACAGGTTGGCAGGCTTTCTGCCATCTGAAAGTTATAAGGAAGAACAAAACCTAATTTCTGCACTCCTTTAAGAGACTGAATGAGCGGGCGCCTGGGTGGCTCAGTCGGTTAAGCGACTGCCTTCGGCTCAGGTCATGATCTCAGGGTCCTGGGATTGAGCCCCGCATCGGGCTCCCTGCTCAGCGGGAAGCCTGCTTCTCCCTCTCCCTCTCCTACTCCCCCTGCTTGTGTTCCCTCTCTCGCTGTGTCTCTGTCAAATAAATAAATAAATAAAATCTTTAAAAAAGAGAGAGAGACTGAATGAGCAAAACAAACTATAATCATCTCTCCCTAAAAAGCCATTTTACTGTTCACTCTCCTCAAAATGCAAAGTCCCAAACACATAATTAACTTGTAGAGGGCTTTTGTTTTGTCTTTTTTTTTTTTTTCCTAGAAAGTGTGGTTTAACTGCCATGCACATTTAACATAAGCCTTGCCTTAAACTGGTTTCTCTGACCCTGAAATGGTCAACCTGCATCTACATCTGAAATGAGATTAAGATTATAATGTAATAAGGAACTTCCTAATGTCTTGCTAGGAATTGGGATGCAATGTCATAATTACACCACACAAAAGGAATTACAAATCTTCTAAGGTTATTCTCACTTTTACTCTCTGTGAAAGGAGTTTCATAGAGAAAACAGATTCACCCCCCATCTTTTTCTAGCCCTAACCCCCTTCCTTGATAGAGTGGATACCCTTCCTCACTAAACATTTTCAGAAGCTGTTCATAATTACCGACAGGCGAACTCTGGTCTTGCCCACTCTCCCTCTGTCATCTCACCTTTTGATATAATTGCTAATAAGCAATGAAAAGGCAGAAGTTAGATGACAGAAAGTCAGAGAAGCAATTCCTATTTTTTAAACAGGGGCATCGGAACAAGGGATGTGGCACCCAACATGCACAGAGGTTTTACTGTAACACGCTGGTGCTCTCACGGGCGCGTTCACATGGATTACTTCATGGAATGATGGTAATACGGAAATAATGATGCCAACTAGGTACTGTTCCGCATGCTAGAAACTGGATAATGATTAAAGATAATGATATGATAATTACATTGTGCATATGTAATTATGTCTGCATTCAAAGTGCTTTACCTACGTATCTGTGCTGATTTTACATAAAGCACCTTAAACCACATATCCATATGTATTATATCATGGAATCCTAAAACATCCTAAGAAGATGAGACTTTCATTTTCATAAATTTACCAATGGAAAAACTGAGGTTTCAGAGGCTGTGAATAACTTCTCCAGAAAAAAATAATTGGTAGAGTCATGTAGGAATTAGAATTCAGGTCTATCTTACTCCAGGGTGCTCTTCACAATGCCACAAAGTCCATGCATGCAGCCTTGAAAACTAAAGAGAGAGTATGGAGTCACTTCAGAAATAGGAGCTTGCTTCCATGTAAGTTGGTCTGGGAAATAGTTTTGTGGAAACAAACTATAAACCAGGTTGAATGATAGAAACAACTAGAAGTAGATTGTGGTGCCTGGGTGGCTCAGTTGGTTAAGCATCTGCCTTCAGCTCAGGTCATGATCCCAGGGTCCCCACATCTGGGGCTCCCTGCTCAGTGGGGAGTCTGCTTGTCCCTCTGCCCCTCTCCCTGCTCGTGTGCACTCTCTCTCTCAAATAAATAAATAAAATCTTTAAAAAAGAGAATCGGAAGTAGATTTGAATATGAAGGAGCCCATATAGAATTATTAATGAACAGATGAAAGAAGAGACAAACAGCCAAGTGCAAAAATCTGGGGAGAGGAAATCCCAGGTGCTCTCAGAGGAAGAATGATTAGGGTTGAGAATCCACACGTAGCAAGTAGAGAGGTGCCCATATTTATCAGGAATTCAAGACTAAATTCCAGAAGAGATATTAAGGATGTAATGGAAAAATAAAATATGATTTAGAAGAGAGTCAAAATTTTGTAAATAAAAAAGAACACTGTTGGGTGTTAGGAAGCTTAATGATGACGGAGGAATTTTAAAAAGGAAAGTTTGAACAGCAATACCATATGACATAGAGAAAGCACGATTAATGATGTTATAACATCCTAGCATGTCTCCTACTTAGTTCTTTCTTTCATGGTATTTGTCTACCTACTATTTGTTTCAAACATTCTGTGTGTGTGTGTGTTTAAATATTCAAAATTTAAGCCCCAGGATGTTTCCTTTACCTATCCATACAGTTTCTGCAGGGATAATCTTTCTTGAAGTCTCACTCTTTATTATGCTATATAATCATTTAATCAGTTTCCTCATTTAATTCTCCACTATGGGCCTTGTACTACCCTAAGGGTTCTAGGTGGATAGATAGATTGGTCAACACATAATAGAGAGATGTGTGTGAGTATGTATGCATATATTTGCATATACACATATATATTCTAGATAGACACATATATATTCTATTTATACACACTATATATGTAGTATATATGGAGTTCAATGAAAGCTAGTACCATCACACTTACAGCCCTCTCCCCGTCACAAGCATCCATCCTCTTTGCATTCCTTTTCACACTGCAGCTTCAATCATATGTTTGCTTAACTTGCTTCTCATATTAGAGTAAAAGCTGTTTTATCAGCAGCCTGTCAACTAGAAAAAAATCTCTATTTATGGGTACTCTTGTTCACTTGCAGGGCTCAGTCCCTCTCCAAGTTAGGAAATGTGAATATCCCATATATACAAATAACCATTTGCACGACACTAGCTCCTCTTCCTGCTCACCCAAGCCTGTTCCATCACAGCCACAATTCAAACTGCTCCAACCTGAAAACAATATGCAGCAATTCACCGCCTTGAATGGCGACATCTTTCTGAGAACTGTCAATCCCCACTGAGGTGTGCTGTGTGTCAGGCTCTGTGTTTGGTATGCTGCAGGCATTACTGCTTTCAAAACACAAAGGAACATGGGAGGTAGGGATTTTCACCTCTATTTGTCGGTGGACAGACATAGGGGTCAGAGAGAAAATACTAACTGTTCAAGGTCACATGTTCAAGGTCACATGCCTCTGGGAGCGGACCTGGTATGTGAATGAGGTTCTGCCTGGAGACTGCTGCATAACTGAAGGTGTTTTGATTTATTAGGCTCTACAGATTGAAAAGCCCTAATATAGGACAAAAAACCCAAAATACCAGGGCCTTTGCTGATTGATACTTTCTTTAAATGCAAGTAGATAATTTTAATAAATTGGGTCATTCTAATAAGATACCCAGAAATGTCATTTTTTTATTTCCTGAAAAAAAAATAATTCAAAATCATTTTCATTAAATGCAGCTTTCTGTAATTATTTCACCATTTATTTTCTTTTTTTTCCCCCCAGGAATACATAAAAGGTCACCTGCCATTCCTTTACTTTGGCTGCCTTATAAAAGTTCCTTTCATTTCAAGCATGCTTGAATTTTAATTGCTCATAATTTCATGTCTCTGTGTAAATGGAGTTCTATTCAAAAATCTTCTGCAGTGATCCTCATTTATTTTTACTCTGTTGTCACTGAAATCACATTATCTTAGGTCTGCTTATTGGTCTTACTTACATATTTGTCATAAATCTATAAGAAAAATATTTAAATAGGTTTTCAAATGAAGGTGAAGCATCTGATACTTTATTAAAAATATTGAAAAGTATATTTTTGCCAAGGAGATAGGAATAAGATAAATTAAGTAAACAAATAAGCATTCTTTATTTATAGGGCTTTGAGGTATTTTCCATCAAGCAAATGAATGTCATAATTTATTCATTAAAGATTTTCTTTAGCAAAAAATACTTGCAAAAAAGCACCCAGCAACTCGGAAGACTCAAACACAGAAACAGAAAGAAGACTATAGGAGTGGGCAGTGAAACATAACAGAAAAAATTTAAAAACTTCCTCAGAAAGGAAAAGCAAAAGACGAGGACTGCTTTAGTAGCAAATACAGTTTTTGCCTGCTTATTTCTTCGAAACAGTGTCATTTGAGTTTGCATTTGGGAGAAAATTGTTGGAGTAAATGAATCTCCCCCCTCTTTCCAAGACTCGCTTTGACTAATAGAACTTTTCTATTCAGAGTTTATTGAAAATAAATAGATGTCCTTTAGGATCTCTGAGTGGTATGATGAGATCTGCAGAATGCCTGGCTTCAGAGACCATCCCGTCTGGGACACAAATAGATAATTATGATCAACCCCGATCAATGCTTTTTTTTTTTAAGATTTTATTTATTTATTTGAGAGAGAGAGAATGAGAGAGAGAGAGCACAAGAGAGGGGAGAGTCAGAGGGAGAAGCAGACTCCCTGCTGAGCAGGAGGTATGTCCAAGACACTGTTAATAGATCCGTATGGCAGAGTAGTGGTCTTAAAAGTGGTTTTTGTTTTGTTTGAATAGTTATGAAGCTGTGGGACTCTTTCTTTAAAGAAATCCTCCTGTGAACTCTCTCCCTTTCCCGCATAGGTAGCTAGTCTGATTGAATGTGAGGTTGTGAAGCAATCCTGAAGTCTGGTTCTGCCCCAAGGCTTCAGCACCCTTCAACACAAACTCACAAGATACAAAGACACACAGGCAGCACACACACATTCAATAGCCTATGGAAGTGCTTTGTAGAGGTCTGGCATTCTTTGGTGCATGGTTTTCAGGCCACTGAGCTAGAGTGTGATGGAAAAGACAAAAGGAAGGGAGATTAACTAGCAGATGGACCATGAAGGACTTTGTAAATTATCTTTGAAGTTCATCTGCGAGCTCATCTTTGACATTACCTGTGAGTTTAAAACTCATCTCGAAGGCAACAAAGAGACTAACTGTAACTGCAGAATGCAGACTGTTACAGGGGGATGGTGGTGGTGTTGAGTGATCACATAATGCTTTAAAAAGATTACTTTCACCCTCGTGGCAGGGAGCCAGTTATGAGGCCCTCGAGACAACCAGGTGAGAAATGACAAGCCTGAGCTAAGGTAATGGCAAAGGGGATGAGTGAGCAGAAGTAAATACACTCGAGAGATGTTTAGGAGGAAAAACTGACAGACACAGTGATAGTTGGGTGGGACCGGTTGTTAGGAAATGAATGTATATTACCCCCTCTCCAAATGTTGATGTTGAAATCCGAATCCCCAGTGTAGTGGTATGAGGGTGATGATTAGACCAAGAGGGTGGAGCCCTGATGAATGGGATTGGTACACTCATCAAGGAGACCAGAAAGAGCTCTCTCGGCTGGCTCTCTACCACGAGGATACAAGAAGGCAGCTCCCCGCAAATCAGACAGCACATCCTAGCCAGAAGCTGCCCAGGCTGGCAACCTGACCTCAGACTTCCAGCCATCAGAACGAGGAGTAATAAATGTCTACTGTTTATAAGACACTCAAATCTGTGTTTCTTTGTTACAGCAGCCCGAACTAACTAAAATGGTAGTCAAAGAGGAAAAGGTTTCTTCCTCGATCAACCATATGGACAGTAGCACAACTTACTGAAATAAGGAACACAGAAGGAAGAACAGTGAAAGGCAACGAATACACTTAAATGCGGAAATGTTGCGTCTGTGCTGTTTGTGTGATATTCATTTTATTTGGTTTCTTTAATAATGTCAACTTAGTGGAGTTAATGGAGATATAGATTTTGTAAATGTGAATAACAACTTTACTTTCCAGCATCCCACTTTTCCATTTTCTTTACAATAATGAGAAGTGAGTGAAGATGACAGGCAACCTAAAGGTCTCAATTAATACCTGTTTTTTTTCTGGGTATCTTCAATATGTTTTAGAGTTATTTCCTGTTCAAGTCTTGTCCTCTTTGAATAATCAAAGCTTCCCTGCCTTGCTTAGCTCAGGCTGTACTATATAAGGTTACTTTTTGAAAAAGTAACCTTATAAAGAAACTTACTTTCTACCTTCTTTCTTATTGCCCCAGAGGCTGCATGTATGAGGAGACCCACTTAAATGCATAAAGGTTCCTGGGTGGGTGTGGGAAGCCGTATTACTATCTGTGGTTATCGCCCTGCTGACTCCAAATGCTGGGTATCAAAGTCTGACCTACTTTTATGGTGGCTACCTCTCTTCTCTATTTTAGAATCTGTTTTGTGGTCACAGGGGACCGAGCAGATTCTTACCACAGGCTTAATATTAGAGATCATGCAGGAGAAATGTGGCTGCTTCCCTTAACTAACGCCAGGCTGACTCTGTACATCCTCATGATGCTCTTCAGTCTTTGTTGCACTGGACAGTCTTGGGTGGGGATGGGAAGGCTAACAGCCAGGCCCTGCTTTCAGCTCCTTTTTTTCACTTCCCTGAGCCCACAGAACACATAGGTTTGGCTCTTCAGAAAACTCCGGTGAGCAGTATTTGCCCTTTCCCAAATTGCTATGCTGCTCTGCCCTCTTCCTTGCTTCTTCTTGTTCTGACAGCTTTGAGGTGACTCAGAAACAACCAGATAGGAAATAAAATGCTGACCCTTCCAGTTTCACAAGGATTTAAGACACTCTCAAATTTGAGGTGAGCAGATTAAATATATCCCCTTCTATACCCACAAGTTAAAGGCTGAGGGAAGGAGAAAGAAATGGTCTCCATTTTTATGAACTCATCTCTCCCCTTAGGTACCAAGCAACCCCCACCACCCTTCTTCTTCATTCTGTTCGTGGGAAGGCAGAGGACTAGGAATTGCCTGTACAGACTCTGCAGGAATGCTACCTCTCCCCAAACCTGGAGGTGGTTTATCTAGCATAGCAGTAAGGAGGAGATTTGCTTGATTTTACAATACGAAATACACAGACACTTAATTTTCAGCTATGAATTGTCACCAAGATAAACCTTAACACTGGTCAGTAAGCCCAGAGATTTAAAAAAGGATACCAGCTCTTCCTCTAAATTCTAAGGAGAAGCAGACTACTACAGATATGTAGATAGGGAGCTCTATCATCTCCAACTCTAGCAAGAAACTCGTTGGCTGCTCTTGAGGGGATATGCATCTGATCATGGCTATTGCCCCATTCCTGTCTAGTTATTTCATACTATCTTATTTCCAATATTCTTCTGGGAATATTTCAACCCAAGGCCACTAGTGACATTAATGTATGCTTGTGTGTATCAGTAGTGTTTGTATGTTTTGTGCATATGTTTGTAAGGCTCAAAGAAAGATTTTTACTTTATAGGGAGAAGCTAAGAAGGAGAGCTCCTGAGGGAAGGAAACTAACATTTTATTTTTTTTCCAGCCAGTATTGGAATTCAATTCCAAATAGAAGCAAAAATACTTACTGTATGCAGACCATAGTAACAGCTAGAAAAAAAAATGTTAATTCATTTTTCTCACAGCCATCCTTCCCGGCTCCAATAAAGTAAACATTGATCTTTGAGTTTTTACACAATACCAATTTGGGAATTTGGAGACATTCATCCCTGTATGGAAGCTGAAGGAAACTCTGAGGCCAGAGGAATAACAAAGTTAGTAAAAAAAATCAAATTTTTGGACATCTGATGCTGCGCTACATCTACCAGATGGTCATGCTACCTCATTCAGCCTGCCACCCTCTAAAATATTACCTGCATGCCAATTCCATCATGTTTCGTTCATTCCCTTATCCCAAGGGACCAAAGAAAATACTAGCTGCTATGTTTTCCCCCGTTTAAGTTACCTTTTTGTGTTTCTCACTAAAGCAAAGCACCTGCAAGGAAGAATTCAGAACCTTCTGTGAAATACAGCCAGGAGTTGCTGCCAACAGGCTGAAAAGAGCTAGGGAGGGAGTGTGAAACATCATTAAGTTTACAAGAAATGGCAAGACCAGGAACAAAAGGAAGAGAGAAAAAGTTAAAACAATCCCAACAGCCACTCCCAGCACACACACACACACACACACTGTAAATGCAGCCCATCATGAAATGTAATGCTTAAATCTAACCAGATCATTTATAACAATTTATGGTTCTGCAGCACTTCATATTTTCAAAGCATTTTTACATATTATGCCATTTGATCTTCACAACTTACATAAGGAAGTCAGAATGACTATTTTTCCTGCTGTTTTGAAGATGGAGAAAGAAATGCCAATGCATAATCAAGACAAACTTATGTATAGAAATTCATTTTCTTGTAAGGAGCCTAAATTTTTTCTTTCTCTTTTTAAAGTTTTATTGAGATACAATTGGCACAAAATTAAAACCATATGCATTTAAAATATACAATTTGGTTAAGTTTTCCCCCGTGTACACACACATGGAAACCATCATGAAAATCAAAATAATTGATTATCTACATTATACATTACCCACAGGGGTTTCTTCATGTCCCTTTGTAATTCCTTCCCAGGGATTGGTTTTCTGTCACTGTACTTCAGTTTGTATTTTTTTAGAGCCTCATATAAATGGAATCAGATAATATGTACTTACTCTTGTCTGGATTTGTTCACTCAGAATAAATATTTTGAAATTTATCCATGCCATACTGTGTATCAATTATCCATTACTTTTAATTACTACAGTTTATTTATCCATTCACCTGATGATGGGCATTTGGATTATTTCCAACTTATGGATATTACATATAAAACTGCAGTGAACATTCATGTATAAGCCATCTATCGATGTGGGCCTGGAGTTGTCTTTGTGGGATGATTTCACTTACAAAATTAATTTCATTAGTAAATATATGGATATGCAAGTTATTTCTTATTGGCATCTTTTCATCTCTTATTGGCATCTTTGGTAATTGTGTACCTCTCTCTCTCTCTTTTTTTTTTTTTTTTTTTTTTTTTTAGAGGGGGAAAAGGCAGAGGGGGAGGAAAAATCTTAAGCAGGCTACTCCCCCAGCAGAGCCCAGCACAGGGCTCAATCTGACAACCCTGGGATTATGACCCTGAGATCATGACCTGAGCTGAAATAAAGAGTGGGATGCTTAACTGACTAAGCCACGCAGGCGCCCTGGTGATTGTGTTTCAATGACTCTAAAGACCTGAACTTATTAAGAAGCTAGAGGTAAAGCAAGTTAAACCCAAAGGAAGCAGTACACAGGGAATAAGGATAAAAGCAATAATCAATGAAATGGAAAACAGAAAAGTTATAGTAAAAATAAATGAAATTAAATAAAGGGGGGTTTTTTGTTTGTTTATTTTAAACAGAGCTTGTCAACTTTTGGACTTTTCTCACAAACATTCGATCGAACAATCAATCAATAGGAGATCTGAATTACTATTATCAGGAAAATGTCATTAATGAACCAATAGAGATAGAAAGAATAGTGCTGTAAGACTTTTAATGCCAGTTATTTTTACAAATTAGGTGACACAGAATATTCTTTTAAGGCATGATATGCTGAAGCTTAATCATGAAAAAATTATAATATCTGTAACTTCAGATGTACCTAAAAATCATATTCATAGTTGAAAGCTTCCCATGAAACAAACTTCAAACTCAGATAGGTTCAGTAGCAAACTTGACTAAAAGGATAAGAAGAAAATAATGCAAATTCTGCATAAGCCCTTCCACATTCTTAACTCATTTTATGATGCTGGGGTTACCTTGACACCAGAACCAGAAAATCATCGCAGTAAAAGAAACACACAGAACATAATGTCTCATAGAACCAGACACAAAACTCTTGAATATTACAAACTAAATTTAAAATATGTTAAAAGTATAATACATCATAACAAGGTAGAGAAATTTTCCCATAGAGCATGGTTTAACATTTGAAAATCAAGCTATATAATTTACCACATCAACAAACTAGCAAAGAAAATCCATATGATAATCTCAATAGATGCAAAAAAGCATTTGGCACTGGTTAAATATTTACTATGATGAAAGCAATAATAATATATACAATAAAGGAAGAATGTTTTAGAAAATACAACTAATAAAATTGATAAAAGAAAAAAAAAAACAGTGAAAATCTTAAGCCACAGATTAGATCTTGCTGAAGACATAATTGATGAATGAGAGTGCTGACCTAGAAAAACAACTTTAAGTTCAAATTAGAGATGTAAAAAGATGATAAGTTAAAAAAATATATAAAAATGTAACCTATTTGTGAAGAGAGCATGGAGAGAATGAGGAAAAAAAAAATTCAAAGAGACAATGATTATGATTTCTTATGGAATTCAGACAAAAAACCCTGCATATCACACCAAATTTCAGAGTGATTCCTAAACAGAGTAACTAGAAAGGAATGAGCACTCATCCACTCATAGGGTAATCAAACTGCAGAACACTAAACACAAGGAGAAATCAAAAGTGAAATGACAGAATAGAGAGTAGTAAATCATTCTAAAGTCTGTGTGTATTGTTCTCATGTGCAATCCATGCCATATTAATAACAAGCTAGAGGCATTTTAATTGAAGTATGCATGAGATAATGCAATGCTAACTCTTAAACAATATAACAGAATTACAACTAAACCAATAAAGGAAACAAAATAAACTGAATAAAACTTAACTGATTCAAGAAAAACAGCAATGGAGAAAAATGAAGCTAAGAAAAAAAACGTAAGCAGAAAATACTAACATGTTAGAAAAAAAAAAAAAAGATAACAGTAATCACAGTAAATGTAACAGAATAAATAAATATAAAATAGATTCTTTGATTGCATAATAACACGAGAATCCAGTTTTAAAAGATGCCTCTAGAATATAAGGAAACCAAACCAGCACTAAGAAATGTTGAGGACGCTGGGACCCATGGAAACTAGAGTTGAGTTTCATCTTCATCCCTTCCATTAACCTGTTTGTTAGGTAACTTGAGTCTCTGGGGTCATTAGTCCTGTCACTGCACATGTGGTAATATACAGTAATGTATAATATTATATGTAATATTATATATTGTATAGTAATATATATATATAGCCTTTAAAATTGATTAATTAGTTCTTGGAGTATATATTTATATATATATATATGGAATATATATTCAGTATAAATATTGAAGTGATAAATACCGAGGGAAAAAACAAGGGGCAATATGATACAAACAACATGAATAACTAATGTACATTTTAGAAACCCACAAAAAATAATCTGTAGTATTTTTGAGACATTTGTATGCTATAAAAATATTCTTTTTAATTTGACAAGATTATATGTATATACACATATGTGTGTGTGTATTTGTGTGTATGCTTCTAGATAATAGTTGCCTCCAATAAAAGTGACGAATTGAATAGAGAGAGTAGGCCTCATATTTTATTTCCTAAGAAAATCTGACACAAATACCATAAAATATTGCAATTAATAAACTCTGCTTGTTGGTTAAATAGGTTTATGGTATATTTCTCTGTTTATTTTTGCATGTTCATATATATATATATATATATATATATAATTAACAGTTTTAAGAGAAAAAAAGGACAATGCAAAGATGAAGGCAATATACAAATCCATTTGCTAAAATTTAAACTATTTGGTTGACCTTGTTTAACAAGAATGACAAGAAAATATGTAGAAGTTTGAAGTGTTTAGTTACTTTCAATGATATTCCCCATGAGCTGGGATTACAAGTGGACGTAGTTATTTCAATTCAGACAAAATTTATGAGAAGATAAAGAATAGCTGGGTATGTAATCCAAAATGTGATCAGAAACTATTCAAAGAAGGATTATCCATAACATATTGCCACACATTCAGAAAGGTTTGTCTTTATTCTTGCATTTAGTAACAACATGTTTGAATATTTTGTTTACTTAATATTGTGCTAACTTTGAATAATTCTCCCTCTTTATATCAGAGAATGATTAAGAGTCACAAAAGGAATTTAAACAATACCAAACTACTCTTTTTGAGATCCCCAAAGGAAAACATTACCATTTGGAGTGGGTTTTGCCAAGGTAGTTACTGAAAGGTGCTGCTCAAATACCTATCTAACTTACTTAAAGGACAAGGCCAAATCCTTAGTATAGGAGAAATATATTTTTTTAAGATTTGAGATTAATGTGGTGTTTAAGGAAAATAAAAATAGCTTTTGAAGGTATGCTTATCTAAGAGGAGAACCTAACAGTAGGCACCAGCAATCCTATAGTGTCCACTGATGGGGACTGACCTGGATTTGAAGGTCTCTTCTTCACTGGCTGCATGGAGAGAGGCTGGTCTTCTCTCAGAATCTACAGGGCAGGACCCAAAGCAGCACTGGTATTCGTCTGTCTAAAGCCTGGCTAGGAGCTGGATTTCAGAGTGCATGGAGAAATAGGGTGAAATATTTAAAGTGAAACCCCTTCTCTGGAAATAGGATAGACTTTTTCTGCAATGACTAGGTATTTAACGTTGAAAGATTTTAAAGATTTTATTTATTTATTTGACATACAGAGAGAAAGCACAAGTAGGCAGAGAGGCAGGCAGAGAGAGAGGCAGAAGCAGGCTCTCCACTGAGCAGGGAGCCCGATGTGGGACTCGATCCCGGGATTCCAGGATCATGTCCTGAGCCGAAGGCAGTCGCCTAACCAACTGAGCCACCCAGGCGCCCCTAACGTTGAAA
This sequence comes from Mirounga leonina, assembly GCF_011800145.1. NCBI lineage: Eukaryota > Metazoa > Chordata > Mammalia > Carnivora > Phocidae > Mirounga > Mirounga leonina. The sequence continues at coordinate 7,849,991 of NW_023270757.1, read as the reverse complement.
GATTTTAAAAAAGGTTTATATGGGGTGATGGTGGGGGGGGTGGTAGAGGCAGTAGGACCAGCATTACTGGAAAACATGGGGAGGATAAAAGTGCAAAGAGTCCACCAAAACTGCTGTCTTTGAAAAAGAAATGAAACCTTTCATTTCCTAGGTCGTTCAAAAGACAGTCTATGACAACTGGAATTAAAGCTATAGATATAAATATAGAATATATATACTATGCACTATAGTACCCCTTAGAGAGCTATCAATGGAGATTACCTCACCCTGTGGTTATTTGATGGCATAGTTCCCAAGTGGAAAGGAAAAGATCATTAGCTTTGGGGGTAGGTTGGAATGTAGATCCCCTAGTGATTTATTACATATCTGAGCGAATCAGGCATGAAAGACATCAAGAACAATTTTTTTTTTTTTTTATTGCTTCAGTGGTTTTAAAAAAGATACTCACCCAAAACTGCAATGTGATAGGGGCGCCTGGGTGGCTCAGTTGTTAAGCGTCTGCCTTTGGCTCAGGTCATGATGCCAGGGTCCTGGGATCGAGCCCCGCATCAGGCTCCCTGCTCAGCAGGAAGCCTGCTTCTCCCTCACCCTCTGCTTGCTTCTCTGCCTACTTGTGCTCTCCCTCTCTCTCTCTTTGTCAAGTAAATAAATAAAATCTTTAAAAAAAAAGAGCAATGTGATTGACCTACCAATATTTGGGTTTGGTATATATTTATATACACACTATATATATATATATATGTATATATGTATATTATTCCCAAAATTGTTATTTTGGTATGACTAAACATGTACAATTTATATCACTTCCTAGGAGTTAAGATATTTATCCTCACAACACCTGTTTGTAACTTTTAAGTTCACATAAGTTTTCCCATTCCCATTTTATCTTCTAATTGGTTTTAATATTTATTTTAAAATGCTGGCATTTAAATCCATAGAATTCCATTCTAAGCTCTTATTTGTTCACATTCTCCTTAAATACTTTGGAAGAAATCTTGACTATCCTCATGTCTTCCTAGGGAGAGAGGGAACATCCAGGGGAGGAGGAACATTTAAGATAAATATGGTTTATCTGAAAAATAGGACATGTGTTTGCAGACACAAGCAAAGCAGAATTACTCAACAGCAAAACTGGTCAAACAACAGCCCAACCTATTCCCTGAAAGCCAGGGGTTAAACCTAGACATTGCTTCAAGATTTGAGATTTTATATAGCCCAGGGTATGACAAGATAACTCCTTTTGCTTATCTTAAGAGATTGCTGTTAAATTTCAACAATGGGCAAATACTCTGACATGGATATTTCTTTAAATCCTTGTGATTCTATCACAGGGAATAGCCCTCTTCTGGAAAGCACTATGTCAGCTAAAGTTACAGTATATCACAAAACCTGCATTTTACACTAGCGGATGAATTCTAAAAAACAAATAGCAAATATGATGTTTTACTTTGTTTTGTTTTCCTAGGAGAAATCAGCATTAGCTCTTTCTTTATCTCTGAGATAAAGAACTTCCTGGGGTGGGGGGCAGGGAGACTCAGAATAAGAATGCCTGTTTCAGCATTTCCTAGAGAAAGCAAAGTATTTCACATGTGATTTTTTTTTAGAAAGTGTCTTGAATTAATTTGACATTAATTATTCACTTGATAGTCCAAATTACATATTTTCTTTGCATGAAAACCAGGTATGCCTCAAATACCCAAAGCATCTGCTATCTTTTTTTTTAAATTATTTTATATTAACATATAATGTATTATTTGTTTCAGGGGTACAGGTCTGTGATTCATCAGTCTTACACAATTCATAGCACTCACCATAGCACATACCCTCCCCAATGTCCATCCTTCAGCCACCCCACCCCTCCCACCCCCCACCACTCCAGCAACCTTCAGTTTGTTTCCTGAGATTGAGTCTCTTATGGTTTGTCTCTCTCTCTGGTTTCCTTTTGTTTCATTTTCCCTCCCTTCCCCTATGGTCTTCTGTCTTGTTTCTCAAATTACTCATATCAGTGAGATCATATGATACTTGTTTTTCTCTGATTGACTTATTTCGCTTAGCATAATACCCTCTAGTTCCATCCACATCGTTGCAAATGGCAAGATTTTATTTTTGATGGCTGCATAATATTCAATTGTATATATATACCACATCTTCTTTATCCAAGCATCCACTATCTCTTGCACACAAGACAAAAGAGGGTAACACTGTTAACTCTTGCAATGGCATAACAAAAGGCACTGAATAAGACCCTTTTCTCTCTTTTACTTTGAAATGGAATATGTACTTTTGGTACTACACCGAACCATACCAAATTTAGTGAAGATACATAGGATAGTAACGTAAAACATCAAAAATTTTCATTTTCATTTTAGTCACAAAGAAATCCAAAATAATGTCAGGTTTAACATCATATTTTTTGCCATGGGCTATTAAAAAGGGCATGTTAATAATCATGTCCTAAGGAGGATTACTGTCCTTTTGGAAAGAATTACAAGTTTATAATCGTTTAAAGACATGAGCCCTTGAGATGAGCTCAGTTGGAATGATTAATCAGTGAAGTCATCCAAAATGTCAGTTTTGCTGTAGAAAGCTTTATGTGTTTAAAGCCCAAAGTCTAGGAATACCATTTAATGATAGGAACCTCCATGAAAAGCTTGGATGAAGCAATGAAGAGCTTGCCTGGCCTTCGTTTGCAATGAAGATTGGGTGCATTTGTCTTGCTCTTTTCACTTAAACTAAATGGGACAAAATATTTGGTATGGTGTGGCCACTTCAGTAATTCCACAAAATAAAGTAGGTTTCACACTATCCACAGCAGGCTTTTCCCTTTCCCAATATTGTAATTAGTCTCTTTTGCACTTTCTGGGAGATCAGCATTTAACAAGAAGAAATAAAATGTATATCCATGCATCCATAGGTCATATGATTTCAATTTAGGCAAGGAATAAGCAAAATGATTCTTCTTTCCAAAGTGATAAGGGGAATACTTTCCTGAAAAAAAAAAAAAAAATCAAACAATGGATATTGTTTTCACCTGCCCAAAAATTGCTTAAAATAACTGGTAGATGACCAACTTTTCCTTTTTTATCCTTTTTTTTTTTGTTCTTCTTTTTTTTTTTTTTATATTTCCATTGTGGGTTAGGTTTCAAAATAGATATTACGTTTTGATGATGATAGCATATTGTATTTTTTTTCCTCATATTTGGCCCATTTTCAGCCTTTCTGAAGCAAAGGAAATTTGATGAAGGTTGAATGTGCACTTTTAGAGAAGAAAAAAAATTGAAAATTCACAATATTTGTTGCTTAAAATATATCACAAAACTAGTTAATGTTAAAAAAAAAAAGTATAGATTTCAAATGTGGAGAGTAGTCACTTTTAAGTGAGTTTGACCGACACAGTAAGAAACCCTAGTTCTCACAATCCCGCTCTCAATAAACTCTAAAGATAATTCTAAGAAACACATTCTTCTTTTTTAATTATTATTATGTTATGTTAGTCACCATACAGTACATTTGTTTTTGATGTAGTGTTCCAATATGCATTGTTTTTGCATAACACCCAGTGCTCCATGCAGTACCTGCCCTCTTTAATACCCATCACCAGGCTAACCCATCCCCCCACCCGTCTCCCCTCTAAAACCCTCAGTTTGTTTCTTGGAGTCCATAGCTTCTCATGGTTCATCTCCCCCTCTGATATACCCCCTTCATTTTTCCCTTCCTTCTTCTAATGTCCTCCATGTTATTCCTTATGTTCCACAAATAAGTGAAACCATATGATAATTGACTTTCTCTGCTTGACTTATTTCATTTAGCATAATCTCCTCCAGTCCCATCCATGTTGATGTAAAAGTTCAGTATTCATCCTTTCTGATGGCTGAGTAATACTCGATTGTATATATGGACCACATTTTCTTTATCCATTCATCCATTGAAGGGCATCTCGGCTCTTTCCACAGTTTGGCTACTGTGGACATTGCTGCTATGAACTTTGGGGTGCATATGACCCTTCTTGTCACCATATCTGTGTCTTTGGGGTAAATACCCAGGAGTGCAATTGCTGGGTCCTAGGGTAGCTCTATTTTTAATTTTTTGAGGAACCTCCACTGTTTTCCAAAATGGCTGTACCAACTTGCCTTCCCACCAATAGTGTAAGAGGGTTCCCCTTTCTCTCCAACCTCTCCAACATTTGTTGTTTCTTACCTTGTCAATTTTTTCCATCCTAACTGGTGTAAGGTGGTATCTCAATGTGGTTTTGATTTGAATTTCCTTGATGGCTCATGATGAACATTTTTTTATGTGTCTGTTAGCCATTTGTATGTCTTCTTTGGAGAAGTGTCTGTTCATGTCTTCTGCCCATTTTTTTGACTTGATTATTTGTTTTTTGGTGTTGAGTTTGAGAAGTTCTTTATAGATCTTGGATATCAGCCCTTTATCTCTAGTGTCATTTGAAAATATCTTCTCGCATTCCATGGGTTGCTTCTTTGTTTTGTTGACTGTTTCCTTTCCTGTGTAGAAGCTTTGTATCTTGATGAAGTCCGAAAAGTTTATTTTCACTTTTGTTTCCCTTGCCTTTGGAGACATATCTTGAAAGAAGCTGTTGTGGCCGATGTCAAAGAGGTTACTGCCTATGTTCTCCTCTAGGATTTTGATGGATTCCTGTCTCACATTTAGGTCTTTCATCCATTTTGAGTTTATCTTTGTGTATGGTGTTAGAGAATGGTCGAGTTTCTTTCTTCTGTATATAGCTGTCCAATTTTCCCAGCACCATTTATTGAAGAGACTGTCTTTTTTTTCCATTGCATATTTTTTTCCTGCTTTGTCGAAGATTATTTGACCATAGAGTTGAGGGTCCATATCTGGGCTCTCTATTCTGTTCCACTGGTCTATATATCTGTTTTTGTGCCACCTACCATGCTGTCTTGGTGATCACAGCTTTGAAATATGGCTTGAAATCAGGCAACATGATGCCCTTAGCTTTGTTTTCTTTTTCAACATTTCCTTGGTGATTCGGGGTCTTTTCTGATTCCATACAAATTTTATGATTGTTTGTTCTAGCACTTTGAAAAATGCTGTTGGTATTTTGATCAGGATGGCATTGAAAGTATAGATTGCTCTGGGCAGCATATACATTTTAACAATGTTTATTCTTCCAATCCATGAGCATGGAATCTTTTTTCGTCTTTTTGTGTCTTCTTCAATTTCTTTCATGAGTGTTCTGTAGTTCCTAGAGTATAGATCCTTTACTTCTTTGTTTAGGTTTATTCCGAGGTATCTTATGGGTTTTGGTGCTATTGTAAATGGAATCAATTCTCTAATTTCTCTTTCTACAGTTACATTGTTAGTGTATAAGAAAGCAACTGATTTCTGTGCATTGATTTTGTATCCCGCCACATTACTGAATTGCTGTATGAGTTCTAGCAATTTGGGGGTAGAGTCTTTTGGGTTTTCCACATAAAGTATCATGTCGTCTGCGAAGAGAGAGAGTTTGACTTCTTCTTTGTCAAGTGGAATACTTTTATTTCTTTTGTTGTCTGATTGCTATTGCTAGGACTTCTAATACTATGTTGAACAATAGTGGCGAGAGTGGACATCTTTGTTGTGTTCCTGATCTTAAGGGAAAGGCTCTTAGCTTTTCCCCATTGAGGATGATATTTGCTGTGGGTTTTCCATAGATGGATTTTATGAACTTGAGGAATATTCCCTCTATCCCTATACTCTGAAGAGTTTTAATTACGAAAGGATGCTGTGTTTTGTCTAATGCTTTTTCTGCATCAATTGAGAGAACCATATGGTTCTTCTCTCTCCTCTTATTAATGTGTTCTATCAAATTGATTGATTTGCGAATGTTGAACCACCCTTGCATCACAGGGATAAATCCCACTTGGTTGTGGTGGATGATCTTTTTAATGGACTGTTGGATCATATTAGCTAGGATTTTGTTGAGAATTTTGGCATCCATATTCATCAGGGATATTGGTCTGAAATTCTCCTTTTTGATGGGGTCTTTGCCTGGCTTGGCCTCATAGAATATTGGCCTTATAGAATGAGTCTGGAAGCATTCCTTCTGTTTCTATTTTTTGAAACAGCTTCAGGAGAATGGATATTATTTCTTCTTTAAATGTTTGGTAGAATTCCTCAGGGAATCCATCAGGCCCTGGACTCTTGTTTTTTGGGAGGTTTTTGATCACTTCTTCAATCTCGTTACTGGTTATTCGGTTATTCAGGTTGTTTATTTCTTCCTGTTTCAGTGTTGGCAGTTTATAGGTTTCCAGAAAGGCATCCATTTCTTCCAGGTTGCTTAATTTATTGGCATATAGTTGTTGATAATAATTTCTAATAATTGTTTCTATTTCCTTAGTATTAGTTGTGATCTCTCCCCTTTCATTCATAATTTTATTAATTTGGGTCCTTTCTCTTTTCTTTTGGGATAAGTCTGGCCAGTGGTTTATCGATCTTATGAATTCTTTCAAAGAACCAGCTTCTAGTTTCAGTGCTGTGCTCTACTGAATTTCTGGCTTCTAATTCATTGATCTCTGCTCTAATCTTAATTATTTCTCTTCTAATGTGTGCCTTAGGCATCGTTCTTCTTTTTTTTTTTTTTCTCCAGTTCTTTAAGGTGTAAAGTTAATTGGTGAATTTGGGATTTTTCTATTTTTTCGAGTAAGGTTTGGATGGCTACATATTTCCCCCTTAGGACCGCCTTTGCAGTATCCCATAGGTTTTTGGACTGATGTATTTTCATTCTCATTGGTTTCCATGAATTGTTTAAGTTCTTCTTTGATTTCCTGGTTGACCCAAACATTCTTAAGCAGAGTGGTCTTTAGCTTCCAAGTGTTTGAATTTCTTCCAAATTTTTTCTTGTGATTTAGTTCCAGTTTTAAAGCATTATGGTCTGAGAATATGCATGGAATAATCACAGTCTTTTGGTATTGGTTGAGACCTGATTTGCAACCCAGTATGTGATCTATTCTGAAGAAAGTTCCATGTGTGTTCGAGAAGAATGAGCATTCTGTTGTTTTAGGGTGGAATGTTCTGTCTCTATCTATGAGGTCCATCTGGTCCAGTGTGTCATTCAAAGCTCTTGTTTCTTTGTTGATCTGTCTATTACTGAGAGTGGAGTGTTGAGGTCTCCCACTATTAATGTATTATTATCAATATGTCTCTTTATTTTGGTTAACAGTTGGCTTGTGTAGTTGGCTGCTCCCCTGTTGGGGCATAGATATTTACAATTGTTAGATCTTCCTGTTGGCTAGGCCCTTTAAGAATGACATAGTCTCCTTCTGTATTTCTAACTACAGTCTTTAACTTAAAATCTAATTTGTCTGATATGAGAATTGCTACCCCAGCTTTCTTTTAAGGTCCAATGGCATGAAAGGTGGTTCTCCATTCCTTCACTTTTAGTCTGGATGTATCTTTAGGTTCAAAATGAGTCTCTTGTAGACAGTATATGGATGGGTCCTGTCTTTTTGTCCAATCTGCAATCCTCTGCTGTTTTATGGGAGCATTTAGGCCGTTCACGTTGAGAGTGATTTTTGAAAGATATGATTTTATTGTCATCATGTTGCCTGTGAAGTCCTTGTTTCTATAGATTGTCTGTAAATTTCTGTTCTATATCACTCTTGGGGTCTTTTTTCTTTGTTTAGAACCCCCCTTAATATTTCTTGCAGGGCTGGCTTAGTGGTCACATATTCTTTCAGTTTCTGCCAATCCTGGAAGCTCTGTATCTCTCCATCCATTCTAAATGACAGCCTTCCCAGATAAAGTATTCTTGGCTGCATGTTCTTCTCATTTAATACCCTGAATATGTCTTGCCAGCCCTTTCTGGCTTGCCAGGTCTCTGTGGATAGGTCTGACGTTATTCTGATGTTCCTTCCTCTGTATGTAAGGAGTCTCTTCCCCCTAACTGCCCTTAAGATGGTTTCCTTGGTTCTAAGATTTGCGAGTTTTTCTATTATATGCCAGGGCATTGGTCTATTCTCCTTGATCTTGGGAGGGGTCCTCTCTGCCTCTAGGACACAAATGCTTGTTTCATTCCCCAGATTAGGGAAGTTCTCAGCTATGATTTGTTCAAATATATCTTCTAGTCCTCTCTCTCTCTCCACCCCATCAGGGACCCCAATAATTCTGACATTGGAACATTTCATGGTGTCACTTATTTCTCTAATTCTGTTTTCATGGATTTTAAGCTGTTTCTCCCAGGCCTCCTCTTTTTCCTTCTTTTCTACCAGTTTGCCTTCTAGATCACTAATTCATTCTTCTGCCTCGTTTACCCTAGCTATTAGAGTATCTAGATTAGATTGGATCTCATTGTTAGCATTTTTACGTTCTGCCAGATCAGTTCTCATTTCTGCCCTTAGAGACTATGTTGCCATTAATCTTTTTCTCCATCCTAGCTGTCATCTTCATGACTGTTACCCTGAGGTCTATTTCTGGCATCTTGCTTATATCGATATCCATTTGTTCTGTGGCAGAAGTCACAGTCTCTGAGTCTTTCCTATTTTGGGGGTTCCTCCTCTTAGTCAATCTGTTGAGGGGTGGTTGAGGGAATGTACAGAGTCCAAATTATTGACCACAATCCAAGCAAGATGCACCTCTTTTATAGGGATCTTAGGATTATGGCCTCTTGTTCTTCCAGCCTGTCTTCTGTTACTCAGGCAACCTTGTTTGAATATTTTATGAAAAGTAATTTGATACATGGGAACTAAGGGATAATCAAAAACTACATTAATTTCTGTAACCCAAGGAGACATACACTGTTGACCTTCACATCATTCAAAATGCCCAACATCCCGAATCACCAATTTCATGAATACATTGCAGTATAATATACTTTTTTTTTAAACTTGTATTTCCATTATCAGATTCAAAGTATTAAAAAATAATGCTGATCTTAAGGTATGCATTGAAAAGAGATGACAGTGCTATGTATTATATTTTGGCATTTACCTATTTTATTTTACTATTCTGTCTTTAGTTCATTGAGTAGAGCTGTGGTTCTTTGCAAATCTAAGTCATGAGCTAAGAGTATATATGAAGTATTTAAAAGGAACATATTCACACAAATAACTATAAGAAAGTATTTTAGCTCACATAAATATGACTATGACACATGATTTTGTTTAACTATTAGAAGCATGTCAAAATTCTGTCTTTGTAGTTTCGCAAGATAGACGATTAATAACATTCATGATAATCGTATTTTGGGTTGTTGTCCCTAACTTTTCCTCTCACACAAAAATCTTTCTGTTTCAACTTTTATTTTAATTTGGGAATTTGCCATTAAAAAATGAGAATAATACCTTTCTATTTTAAGAGAGAAAATCAAGATTCAGAGAGATAAACTGGTTTATTCAAAGTAGCAGAGAAGTTGAGGTAGAGTACACATCTAACTCCTATTCCAAACCTCCTCCCACTTGACTAATTTTTTTCTCTATATTTTAAATTCCTTCTCATCTCTCTTTTAAGATTTAATGTAAGAGTTCACTGCTTTTGGAAGACTTTTCTGACTCTTCACTATTGTGATGATCAGTCTTGGCTTATCCTTCCTTCCACTATAATCTCCTAGCACTTTTAGCAGCTTTCATAATGGTATTTACTCCGCTGTATCACATCATCCCCTAAAGGGTAGGGCATGAACTACCTGGGAGGAGGTATCACTTCACACTTCTCCCAAATCCCTATCAGACTTGAGTCCACAGTCTCAAAAGGCACTCAAGAAATATGAAAGCAATCAAATTGACAGCATTTTAATTTTAAAATACTTTCATGGTTAAAACAGAAACCACAGTCTAAAGAGGGATGAATACAATACCTGCACATTTCTCCTCACATGTAAAACAAGCAAACTAATGATCACCACCACTTTTTCAGTCCTGTTTCTGAGGAGCCACAATTCCAGGAAGTGCTTCCTCAGAAACATGGCATGCCCAGCAATGACTTTTCAATGCCAGAAATGCTAATTTTACCAGGGCTGTATCATCAATTGTCGAAGCACTTCTCTTAGGAGTGATATCACGGCCCGGCAAGTCGGCAATTATTTGAGGAGTTATTTCAATAACTGCACAGCTCTTTGTCTGATTAATGAAACTGCCAATGGATTTACAACTCCTGTTATGGAAATGTATCATTGGAGATTTGCTGAATGGTGTGTCATAAATTCTAGACACCTGAGAAATTACGACAGAATTTGATTAGAATGGCTACTTTCATCTTCCCTTTTTCACTAAATTCACTTCTCATTAACGACTCCTACCACTGCTCTATGAGATAGGAAGATAGCTATTTGTGACAAAATATTCTGTTTGTAGAAGGCATTTGTTCTTTCACTGTCTACACTATCTACAATTCCTTGTGGACAGTATTTAAACATGCAAAAGCAGATTTCAAATAGGAATATTGTCAGCGAAGAAAGTTTCCTTGGAGTCTATAATGTTTCTGGTGACTGAAGGCAGGTTCAAAAAATATTGATAAACAAAGCAGTAAGACTCAGCAGACTATAAGTTATGGGCCAAATACTTTATTCACTGTTAGGAGGGAGGCCTCAAGCTGAGTGTCATTAGATGCATAGGGCAAGAATTACTGTTCTATAATTCAAACCTCAAGATATCCAGAAATGATTGCAAAAGCACAAATATGTTTGTTGTTTCTCTTAAAGAATATTGTATTTTTAAAGATGAGTGCAAAAAGCACTACTTTAATACCCCAAAATAATTACAAACTTCTACTTCCATTAGCATGATGAAATGAACTATGTTGAAAACACCTAAAATTACCAAAAGTTGTCTTAAATCTTAGATATATCATATATAAATACATTGTATCATGAGCTAATATTTATTTCAAAAAGTGATCAATTCTAAATATGTTTTTTCTCTCCTAATATGAAAATTCATTTTGGCCTAAATAAGAGGTCATTTAGATTAGTTACCAGTAAGTGATTCGTAAAAACAAAGTAATACAATAATAGGAATCCAAAGACGACCAGCCTTTACAATGTGGTTCCCTTAATACAAACCAAATAAAACCCCCCTGAAAATCTGAAAACTTGACCTGGTACAAAGGAAACAAAGTGAATGAATCCCAACATATAGCAATGGAAGCAGATTATCCAAAGAATCTGTTTCATCATATTTAGAAATGAACAAGAATAGAAACAGATGCCAGAGATGAATTGAGTTCCTCTCTTTCCACTCAAATCATACAGTATGCCTCTAAGAATTATGATGCAAGTTAGAATACATATTTTAGTGAGCATCAGAGATAGCCCTAAAATATGCAGGAGAGAAACGGAGCAGGGAGCTATGACTCATTTTCAGTAAGGGTACTAACTCAAGACTTCCACCAAACCTCCTGTGTTAGTAGCCAAAATAGTATTTACCAGATGCCAGGTACTCTTCTATTCACTTCACATGTATCAGTCCATTTGCTTCTTACAGCAGTTCTAGGAGTCAAGTCCTAACAGCATCTTCATTTTCTAGTTGAGAAAACTGATACACACAAAGATTGCACAGTTGATACTTCATAGCCCAGGACTTACAGCCTAACAATCTGGCTTCAGAGTCCATGCTCTTCTCTACCTGAGATACAATGCTTCAACAGCATTATCCTTCAGAACAGCTTGTGCAGAAGTCACTCAATAATGTATCTCAGTTAAATTTTCTCCAGCATCCATTTCATTCCTTACAGTTACAGGAACTGACCTCTCCTTGATGTTCCAGACCACTTTCCTTTCTTTTTCATTTCTCTACCTACCCTTCTCTTCTTTTATCCCCATTTTCAAATTCAAAAGTTGGGGGAAAATGTTGCTTTTTAAGATGTAAGAATAGATCTCTGAGAATTTCAGGATTATTCCAAGTAAGAAAAGGAAACTATCCCATCATTGATATTTGTGTGGCTCATCTGAGGACAAATTGAACAATATCCTTTTTGTCACATCCCTTAACTGGAATAGGTACTGGTTCCTTAAGAAATCAGCTGAAAATAAATGAATGGATAAATAAATTGGCTGAGAACCTTTCATTTCAATGTTTTGTGACCTAAAAGAGGAAAACATGAAATTATAAAAAAAGTATTAGTGAGGGGGCGGAGCAAGATGGCGGAGGAGTAGGAGACCTGGATTTTGTCTCCTCTCAGGAATTCAGCTGGATAGGGATCAAACCATTCTGAACACCTACAAACCCAACAGGAGATGGAAGAAAAGAAGAGCAACAACTCTCTCATCAGAAAAGCGACCACTTTCTGGAAGGTAGGACGTGCGGAGAAGTGAATCCGAGGCGATATTCGGGAGGATAGACAGCGGGGGAGGGGCCTCCGTCCGCCGCTTCTGGCAAGTGATAGAACCACGGAGCACAAAATCGGCACTTTTAAAAGTCTGCTCTGCTGAGGGAAGTCACTCTGGTAGCTAAGCGGGGGGTGGAACCCTCTGGGACAGTGGGGTCTCAGGACCCTTGGGGTCACAGAAAGACCGGGGGTGCCTGAGTGCGGCAGAGCTCCCAGGTAACGGAGAAGGGAAGCCGGCTGCAGAGGCGGAGCCCAGGCGCGGGCTCTCAGCTCGGGGTTGCCATAAACCGTGATCCGCGGCACAGTCGGGCCCCTGCTCCTCCAGCAGGGACCCCACAAGCGGCAGATCCGGGGAGACTCACCTTCCTCCCCTGGGAGGAGCCGTGCGGGAGCGCACTGCGGGGATCTGCTGCGTTTGGAGACTCCACCCGGGGTCGGGTGCCAGAGATAGAGGCGCGCGGTCGCAGGCCGGGTGAGCACGGAGTGCGGCCGGAGACCGGGGAGACGGGAGTGACTGGCGGCTTTTCTCTGGGGGCTCACTGAGAAGCGGGGCCCCGAGTTCTCGGCCCCTCGGGGGCCGAGAGATTGGGAGGCCGCCATTTTCACTCTCCGCCTCCAAAGCTGTACGGAAAGCTCGCAGAGAACAAAAGCCCCGGAGAGCAAATGCGAGCAGATTACTTAGCCGGGAGGGGGCAAGGGCGGGGCAATTCCGCCCCCGGCAGAGACATTTGGGAACCACGGCAACAGGCCCCTCCCCAGAAGATCAGCGAGAACAGCCAGCCAAGACCAAGTTTACCGATCAATGAGAACAGCAGAACTCCAGCGCTAGGGGACTACTGCACATAGAATTCACGGCTATTTTACCATGATTCCTTAGTCTTTTAAAGTTAATTTTTTTTTAACTGTCTTTTTGTCTTTTTATTTCTTTTTGAATTTTTCGTTTTCCCTTTTTCAAACAACATCTTATCAATCCCTTTTCTTAAAAAATTTTTTTTTATTTTTCATTTTTAGAGTCATATTCTATCCCTTCATAGTAGTTACCCATATTTTTGGCTTATATATATAAGTTGTTCTCTCTTTAAAATTTTGAGATAGTTTCTTCTAACAGATTAAAATATACCCTAAATCTCTAGTATATGCTGTTTTCTATTCCCCTGCCTGATCACATCCTCTCCCTTTTTTTTTCTTTTTCTTTTTTCTGTTTTTAAATCCTCTTCTTTCTTTTTTCAAACAATTTCTTATCAATTCCTTTTATAAAATTTTTTATAATTTCCATTTTTACAGTCATTTTCCATCCCTTCATCATATCAACCCTTATTTTTGTACATATATAAGTTTTTCTTTCTTTAAAATTTTGGGAGACACTTTCTTCTAAAAGACCAAAATACACCCCAAATCTAGTGTGTGGCACTGATCTATATACCATATAGATCATATTTGATCACATTCTGGTTTTTCTTTTGTTGTTGTTGTTTTGTTTTGTTTGTTTTTGTTTTTATCTTTATCTTTTTCTTTTTTTTCTTTTTCTTTTTTCTCTCTTTCCCCTTCTTATCCCACTGCTTCAGGTCTTTTCTGATTTGTTTAGAGTATATTTTCTGGGGATGAGGTTACTCTGCTAGCATTTTGTTCTCTCATTAATCTATTCTCCTCTGCACAAAATGACAAGACGGAAAAAATCACCTCAACAAAAAGAACAAGAGGCAGTACTGACTGCCAGGGACCTACTCAATACGGACATTAGTACGATGTCAGATCTAGAGTTCAGAATCATCACTTTAAAGATACTAGCTGGGCTTGAAAAAAATATGGAAGTTATTAGAGAAACTTTCTGGAGAAGTAAAAGAACTAAAATCCAACCAAGTAGAAATCAAAAAGGCTATTAATGAGGTGCAATCAAAAATGGGGGCTCTAACTGCTAGAATAAATGAGGCAGAAGAGAGAATCAGTAATATAGAAGACCAAGTGATGGAAAATAAAGAAGCTGAGAAAAAGAGAGATAAACAACTACTGGATCACGAGGGCAGAATTCGAGAGATAAGCGATACATAAGACGAAACAACATTAGAAAAATTGGGATCCCAGAAGAAGAAGAAAGAGAGAGAGGGCCAGAAGGTATAATGGAGCACATTATAGCAGAGAACTTCCCTAATTTGGGGAAAGAAACGGGCATGAAAATCCAGGAAGCACAGAGAACCCCTCTCAAAATCAATAAAAATAGGTCAACTCCCCGACATCTAATAGTAAAACTTACGAGTCTCATAGACAAAGAGAAAATCCTGAAAGCAGCTCGGGAGAAGAGATATGTAACCTACAAGGGTAGAAACATCAGATTGGCAACAGACCTATCCACAGAGACCTGGCAGGCCAGAAAGGACTGGCAGGATATATTCAGAGCACTAAATGAGAAAAATATGCAGCCAAGAATACTCTATCCAGCTAGGCTGTCATTGAAAATTGAAGGAGAGATAAAAAGCTTCCAGGACAAACAAAAACTAAAGGAATTTGCAAACACAAAACCAGCCCTACAGGAAATCTTGAAAGGGGTCCTCTAAGCCAAGAGAGACCCTAAAAGCAACATAGACCAGAAAGAAACAGGGACAATATACGGTAACAGTCACCTTACAGGCAATACAATGGCACTAAATTCCTATCTTTCAATAGTTACCTTGAATGTAAATGGGCTAAATGCCCCAATCAAAAGACACAGGCTAACAGACTGGATTAAAAAACAAGATCCATCGATATGCTGTCTGCAAGAGACTCATTTTAGACCCAAAGACACCCCCAGATTGAAAGTGAGGGGGTGGAAACAATTTACCATGCTAATGGACACCAAAAGAAAGCTGGGGTGGCAATCCTTATATCAGACAAATTTGATTTTAAACCAAAGACTGTAATAAGAGATGAGGAAGGACACTATATCATACTTAAAGGATCTATCCAACAAGAAGATCTAACAATTGTAAATATCTATGCCCCTAACATGGGAGCAGCCAATTATATAAGGCAATTAATACCAAAGCAAAGAAACACATCGACAACAATACAATAATAGTGGGGGACTTTAACATCCCCCTCATTGAAATGGACAGATCATCTAAGCAAAAGATCAACAAGGAAATAAAGACTTTAAATGACACACTGGACCAAATGGACTTCACAGACATATTCAGAACATTCCACCCCAAAGCATCAGAATACACATTCTTCTCTAGTGCCCATGGAACATTCTCCAGAATAGATCACATCCTAGGTCATAAATCAGGTCTCAACCGGTGCCAAAAGATTGGGATCATTCCCTGCCTATTTTCAGACCACAATGCTTTGAAACTAGAACTCAATCACAAGAGGAAAGTCAGAAAGAACTCAAATACATGGAGGCTAAAGAGCATCCTACTGAAGAATGAATGGGTCAACCAGGAAATTAAAGAAGAATTAAAAAAATACATGGAAACCAATCAAAATGAAAACACAACTATTCAAAATCTTTGGGATGCAGCAAAGGCAGTCCTAAGAGGAAAGTATATAGCAATACAAGCCTTTCTCAAGAAACAAGAAAGGTCTCAAGTACACAACCTAACCCTACACCTAAAGGAGCTGGAGAAAGAACAGCAAATAAAGCCTAAACCCAGCTGGAGAAGACAATTAATAAAGATCAGAGCAGAAATCAATGAAATAGAAACCAAAAGAACAGTAGAACAGATCAACGAAACTAGGAGCTGGTTCTTTGAAAGAATTAACAAGATTGATAAACCCCTGGCCAGACTTACCAAAAAGAGAAGAGAAATGACCCAAATCAACAAAATCATGAATGAAAGAGGAGAGATCACAACCAACACCAAAGAAATACAAACAATCATAAGAACATATTATGAGCAACTCTATGCCAGCAAATTAGATAACCTGGAAGAGATGGATGCATTCCTAGAGATGTATCAACTACCAAAACTGAACCAGGAAGAAATAGAAAACCTGAACAGACCTATAACCACTAAGGAAATTGAAGCAGTCATCAAAAATCTCCCAAAAAACAAAAGCCCAGGGCCAGATGGCTTCCCAGGGGAATTCTACCAAACATTTCAAGAAGAATTAATACCTATTCTTCTGAAACTGTTCCAAAAAAATAGAAACGGAAGGAAAACTTCCAAACTCATTTTATGAGGCCAGCATTACCTTAATCCCAAAACCAGACAAAGACCCCATCCAAAAGGAGAATTACAGACCAATATCCCTGATGAACATGGATGCAAAAATTCTCACCAAAATACTAGCCACTAGGATCCAACAGTACACTAAAAGGATTATTCACCATGACCAAGTGGGATTTATCCCTGGGCTGCAAGGTTGGTTCAACATCCGCAAATCAATCAATGTGATACAGTACATTAACAAAAGAAAGAACAAGAATCATATGATCCTCTCAATAGATGCAGAAAAAGCTTTTGACAAAGTACAGCATCCTTTCTTGATCAAAACTCTTCAGAGTATAGGGATAGAGGGTACATACCTCAATATCATAAAAGCCATCTATGAAAAACCTACAGCAAATATTATTCTCAATGGGGAAAGACTGAGAGCTTTCCCCCTAAGGTCAGGAACGCAGCAGGGATGTCCACTATCACCACTGCTCTTCAACATAGTATTGGAAGTCCTAGCCACAGCAATCAGACAACAAAAAGAAATCAAAGGCATCCAAATTGGCAAAGAAGAAGTCAAACTCTCACTCTTTGCAGATGATATGATACTTTATGTGGAAAACCCAAAAGACTCCACCCCAAAACTGCTAGAACTCATACAGGAATTCAGTCAAGTGGCAGGATATAAAATCAATGCACAGAAGTCAGTGGCATTCCTATACACCAACAACAAGACAGAAGAAAGAGAAATTAAGGAGTCGATACCATTTACAATTGCACCCAAAACCATAAGATACCTAGGAATAAATCTAACCAAAGAGACAAAGGATCTGTACTCAGAAAACTATAAAATACTCATGAAAGAAATTGAGGAAGACACAAAGAAATGGAAAAACGTTCCATGCTCATGGATTGGAAGAACAAATATTGTGAAGATGTCAATGCTACCTAGAGCAATCTACACATTCATTGCAATCCCCATCAAAATACCATCCACTTTTTTCAAAGAAATGGAACAAATAATCCTAAAATTTGTATGGAACCAGAAAAGACCCCGCATAGCCAGAGGAATATTGAAAAAGAAAAGCAAAGCCAGTGGCATCACAATTCCAGACTTCAAGCTCTATTACAAAGCTGTCATCATCAAGACAGCATGGTACTGGCACAAAAACAGACACATAGATCAATGGAACAGAATAGAGAGCCCAGAAATGGACCCTCAACTCTATGGTCAACTCATCTTTGACAAAGCAGGAAAGAATGTCCAATGGAACAAAGACAGTCTCTTCAACAAATGGTGTTGGGAAAATTGGATAGCCACATGCAGAAGAATGAAACTGGACCATTTCCTTACACCACACACAAAAATAGACTCCAAGTGGTTGAAAGACCTCAATGTGAGACAGGAGTCCATCAAAATCCTAAAGGAGAACACAGGCAGCAACCTCTTCGACCTCAGCCAAAGCAACTTCTTTCTAGAAACATCGCCAAAGGCAAGGGAAGCAAGGGCAAAAATGAACTATTGGGACTTCATCAAGATAAAAAGCTTTTCCAAAGCAAAGGAAACAGTTAACAAAACCAAAGACAACCGACAGAATAGGAGAAGATATTTGCAAATGACATATTAGATAAAGGGCTAGTATCCGAAATCTATAAAGAACTCATCAAACTCAACACCCAAAGAACAAAGAATCCAATCAAGAAATGGGCAGAAGACATGAACAGACCTTTTTCCAAAGAAGACATCCAAATGGCCAACAGACACATGAAAAAGTGCTCAATATCGCTCGGCATCAGGGAAATCCAAATCAAAACCTCCATGAGATACCACTTCACACCAGTCAGAATGGCTAAAATTAACAAGTCAGGAAACGACAGATGTTGGCGGGGATGCGGAGAAAGGGGAACCCTCCTACACTGTTGGTGGGAATGCAAGCTGGTGCAGCCACTCTGGAAAACTGTATGGAGGTTCCTCAAAAAGTTGAAAATAGAGCTACCATATGATCCAGCAATTGCACTACTGGGTATTTACCCCAAAGATACAAAAGTAGGGATCCGAAGGCGTATGTGCACCCCGATGTTTATAGCAGCAATGTCCACAATAGCCAAACTGTGGAAAGAGCCAAGATGTCCATCGACAGATGAATGGATAAAGAAGAGGTGGTATATATATACAATGGAATATTATGCAGCCATCAAAAGGAATGAGATTTTGCCATTTGCAACGACGTGGATGGATCTGGAGGGTATTATGTTGAGTGAAATAAGTCAAAAAGAGAAAGACATGTATCATATGATCTCACTGATATGAGGAATTCTTAATCGCAGGAAACAAACTGAGTGTTGTTGGAGTGGGGGGTGGGGTGGGAGGGATGGGGTGACTGGGTGATAGACACTGGGGAGGGTATGTGCTCTGGTAAGCACTGTGAATTGTGCAAGACTGTTGAATCTCAGATCTGTACCTCTGAAATAAATAATGCAATATATGTTAAGAAAAAAAAAAGAAGAAGAAGAAGGTAGCGGGAGGGGAAGAATGAAGCGGGGGAAATCAGAGGGGTAGACAAACCATGAGAGACGATGGACTCTGAAAAACAAATAGTGTTCTAGAGGGGAGGGGGTTGGGAGGATGGGTTAGCCTGGTGGTGGGTATTGAGGGCACATTCTGCACGGAGCACTGGGTGTTGTGCACAAACAATGAATCATGGAACACTTCATCTAAAACTAATGTTGTAATGTATGGGGATTAACATAAGAATAAAAAAAAATTTTTAATTAAAATTAAAATTAAAAAAAATTAAAAATTCAAAAAAAAAGTATTAGTGGTTTTTACAGAACAACAGATATTGAAAATTCAAGGCAGCAACAAATGCAAATTACCTTTGGTCATTCTATGAATGAATCTTCCGATTATTGTGCTCAGAAATCACCACCAGTCAAAATACGAGGAAATCAAATCAGCATAACTAATTTATTACTGAATTTAGGTAAAATGTAATTAATAGTCCTTTTATATGTCTAGGAGAGCTAATACTAGAAGAAATAAAAAGAAAAATTAGCATGCAATGTAGTCATATTATGTAACCTGTATATGAGAACCTTCCTCCAAAAAAATAACTGGAAAGCTAGTCAATAGAATATATTTCCCTTCTTCAGTTTCTGAAGCCTAAAGAGAAAGCTTAAGAGACAGGGGGGAAGATGATTAACGTCCTTGTGTTGTAAATGTGACAGATGCTCTCTAATGAGACACTAGGTGTAAACAGAGTAGGCTGAACCCCTTAACTAGGAATTGGAGAAAACATATAGATCCTCTAAAAAAGCTTCCACACCCTCAGAAACAAATTTCCTGGAGTTTCAAAACTCCATGAGCATGGGATTCTTCTTGGCGGGTTCAGAATCAGAGAACAAGAATAAAATAACTAAAGGAAAAATAAAGCAAACCAGCCAAACTTGCCCAGTAGGCCTCACAAAGTCACTGAATAAAATGAAGAGTTTTTAAAAGGCCAACCAAGGGTAGTAAAATCCCTCATATAATTGTCACTAGAACCCTTGCTTGCCTTATAAGTGAATTTTGCATACTTCATAGCACATGGTTTAAGAAATTCGTAAGTGCATTTTTCAGGGCCTAGAGCTTCCTTGAAAGCGGCCATAAATAAAGATAAATCAATTAAAAAAGACAAATAAGTAAAGATCTCCTCACCTGCACTGCGAGGGTCCAGAAAATGTACCTTTCACCTGTTTTGTGAGAAATAAATTTGTGATGGGAGGCCCAGAAGCCCTGAGGAGCTCCAAGAATGCTCCTCTCTGTAGTCCAAACCTCAAAGTGGGAACCGCAGCCACTGATTTGGGAAACTCACATGCAATGGGAGTAATTGGATTCTGGAGTGGAAGGGGCCATGTAGAATCATTCAACTGCCAAAGGCAAGGTGGGTTCAATTACCATAAAGGATAGCAGAGTCAAAGCACCAATCAGAATAAGCTGACCCAGATAGGCCTTTGGTGTATACTAGTTGATCATGGTATTCCTAGAAGTAAAATAAATAGGAAGCCTGCTAAATTCTTAACTTGATCTGTATGGGCAGCAAAGATCTAGGTTAAGTGAACAAAAGTCTAACCTGCATCATAAAAGCAGAATCACAGTCCCTCATTCAATTCCCAGGACTGAGCCAGCGTACAGACCCAGACTAGAACTCCTCAAATGTAGGGGAGGATGAGTCCCCTTGAGGAAGGACCTTCATATACTTCCCAAATTTTACACTGTTAATCTTTCTCTCGGCCTTCCACAAAGGCACTGACAGCCTTTTGCCAGGGTAACTGTGCACGCAGAAAAAGGAAATAATCAGATATTTTAGGGGTTACTGGAAAGTGGCTTTGAACTGACATTGATTCCAAGAGACCCCAAACATCGCTGTGTCCCATCAGCCCAAGGAGGGGCTAATGGAAGTCAAATGGTCAAGGCAGTTTTAGCTCAAGTCCATCCCACAGTGGACCCGGTGGGGCCCCTGAGCCCATCCTGTGGTGATTTCCCTACTTCTGGAATGTGTAATTGGAATAGATAAACTCAACAGCTGTCAGAATCCTCACATTGGTTCCCTGACCTGTGCAGTGAGGGCTATTAGGGTGAGAAAGGCCACACAGAAGCCACTAGAACTGCTTCTACCTAGGAAACCAGTAAATCAAAAGCAATACAACATTTCTGAAGGGATTATAGAGATTAGTGTCATCATCGAAGACTTGAAGGATGCAGGGGTGGTGATTCCCACCACAGCTCCATTCAACTTGCTTATTTCTCCTGTGTTAAAGACAAATAAATCTTAGAGAGTGACAATGGGATAACCCAGATGGTAATTCCAATTGCAGCGGCTATGTCAGATATGGTTTCATTGCTTGAGCAAACTAACACAACACTTGGTATGCAGCAACTGATTGGCAAATTACTTTTCCTCCATCCTTGTCAGTGAGGTCAACCCGAATCAGTTTATATTGAACTAGTCAGGTCAGCACCGCACCTTCACCGTCCTACCCCAGGGGTATATCAATTCTCCAGCCTTATGTCATAATTTAATTCAAAGGGATCTTTATCATCTTTCCCTTCCCATGCCTAGTGAGCCTCTTTGGATCTTATACACAATATATTTCTCATTTGGGTATGTTATTCTGGCCCATTTACCAAGTGACCCAAAAAGTTACTAGTTTTGACAGGGACTCAGAAAAGGAGAAGGCTCTGTAACAGGTCCAGTTTTCTGAACAATGTGCTCTGTCACTCGGACCATATGATGCAACAGATCCAATGATGCTTGAAATATTAGTGGTAGATAGTGGTGTGTTTGGGGCCTTTGGCAGGTTCCTATAAGTAAATTATAACTTAGGCCCTTAGAAATTGGGGACCCTACCATCCTCTGCAGACAACTACTCTTGTTTTGAGAAATGGCTCTTTACCTGTTACTGGACCTTAGTGGACAGTGAAGGTTTGACCATGGACCACCAAGTTACCATTTGATTTGAGCTATCCATCATGAAATGGAAGTTATCTGAGCCACCAAGCCATAAATCTGGGCATAAACAGTAGCAATTCATCATCAAATAGAAGTGACACATACATGATTGGACCCAAGGAGTCCCTGAAGGCACAAGTAAGTTATATGAAGAAGTGACTCAAATGCCATGGTCCGCACTCCTGCTATACTGCTTCTCTCTCCCAGCTCCACCTTTGGTCATGATCAGTTGACAGAGGAAGATAAAACTTGGGCCTGGTTTACAGATGGTTCTGCATGATATTCAGGCAGATTTCAAAAGTGAATTGCAGCAGCACTACAGCTCTGCTCTGGGACATCCTTGAGGAAGAGTGGTGAGGGGAAATCCTCCCTGTGTGCAGAACTTCCATCAGTACCTGGTTGTTCAGGTTGCTTAAAAGTAGAAGTAGCCAGATATGTGATTGTATACTAATTCATGGGCTGTGGCCAATGGTTTGGCTGGATCATCAGAGATTTGGAGGAAACATGATTGAAAAATTGGTGACAAAGAAATCTGGGGAAGAGGTATGTAAATAGACCTCTCTGAATGGGGAAAAAAAGTGAAGATATCTGTGTCCCATGTAAATGCTCACCAAAGAGTGACCTCAGCAGACGAGGATTTTAATAATCAAGTGCATAGTGTGACCAGTTCTATGGATACCAGCCAGCCTCTTTCCCCAGCCACCGCTCTCATCAACCAATGGCATCATGAGCAAAGTTGACATGGTAACAAGGATGAAGGTTATGCATGGGCTCAGCAACATGAACTTCCACTCACCAAGGCTGACCTAGCTATAGTCATTGCTGTGTACCCACTCTGCTAACAACAGAAAACAACACTGAGTCCCTAATGTGGTCCTAATCTCCAGAATAATCAGCCAGCTACTTGGGGGCATGTTGATTACGCTGGACTGCTTTCATTATGGAAAGGGCAGCTTTGTCTAATACACTGAGGGCCTAAACAGAACAAAATGGTGGAGGAATGTTGAAATCATGCTCTGGCTGACTGACTGGTCTGGGATATTAATCTTCTGCACTAGACACTCCTGGGTCTAGGGCCTTCAGACTCAGACTGGAATCTACAACATCAGCTCTCTGGCTCTCAGACCCTGGAACTATACCACTGGCTTTTCTGACTTTCCAGCTTGCGGACAACAGATCATAGGATTTCGTAGCCTTCATAATTGTGTGAGCCAATTTCTTACAAGAAATCTCATTCTAGACACATATTTCTCCTATTTTGTTCTATTTCTATGGAGAATTCTGACTAGCACATCTTGTGTACTCTATACACAGCCTATCTCTTGCTATATATCTTTACATGCAGTTAAATGCTTTTACTTTTGCTTTAGCTATTTCTAATCAGGACAAAAAGTTTAGGAAAAAAAATCTAGTCTAAGTTCTGATATGTATCTAAATGGAGCCATTTAAAAACTTTTTTATTATTATAACACTCTTAAGAAAGTCTTTGAATGCTAAAAAGCACACATGACTATAACATTTAGTATACTTCTAGAATGTCCTGTCACATCATTAAATCACACCTAAAGATTTCATAAGACTAGAAATTATTTACATCAGACTTTAACAAAATCTTCTCAAGGAAGGACAAGATGTGACCTAATAAATTATCTTCAATATGAGAGGCACTGTCTCATATAAGAATTTCAAATAACCCTTTAAAAAATGAACCCATGTAAAAAATATTCCTGTATTCTCTTTTAGACAGGTCTTCGATTCTTAAGTGGTTTCTTGCTTCATGTTCCATTTACTTTGATTACTTCTACAAGAAATTGACATATGATGCTGGAAATCATCCTCACTTCAGATGACCTAGATAGCAACCAAGTGTCCCCCTTTTCTGGATTATGGATACCAATGCTCAAACTACAGAAATCCATAGGAGAACCTGTCTTTTGAAAAGTCAACTTGTAGATCAGTTCAACTTGTTGGTTCCCACATTAAGCCAAAGAAACAATCTAAATTGGAAACGGCTTCCAAATATTTTATTGTTCTTCCCTTTTCCTCAAACATTCTTCATGATCTCCACATGAATACAGCTCAATTCTCTCCTTCAAGTCTCAGATTAAAATCAGTCTCCTCTGAGAGGTCTTACATGAACCCTAAACCAAAATGGTTTATATTCTTCCCATTATCTTCTTTATCCCAACTCGATCATTATAACTTTATAGCATTTATGTATGCAGGAATTACACAAAGTCAGATCATTGAAAGGATTCATAAGATTCTGTAGGATATACTAATAGAAAGCTTTAATAAAGATAGAGTATATAGCACAGCAGGCCTAGAAGTATGAACAGCATTGCATGCTTGGTAAACCCTTGGAGCAATGATCCAGGGAAGAGGCCCCAAGATGGCATTGAAAGCAGGGTTTCAGGTCATTTGAGCATGGAATACTGGAGCCCTCGATATCCAGGACTCCAGTATTCCATGCTCAAATGACCTGAATATATAAATAATATATTGCTCCATATACTTGGCTCTGTATTCTCCTCAATCTTTTGGGAAGGCAGAGTCAAAGGAGGGCCTGAATGTGGCCCTTAAAACACAGGGAGTAAAGTTGAGGCCATAGATGCCCAGGTCTATCAACAGTACTGCCCCTTGTATTTTGATATTACCAGCCTACATAGCAACAGGGACTATGATGGTTTTCCGTACAATCATGAGCCCAGTGTCCAGCATGTTGTATAGTAGACACCCAATGAATGTTGAACAGATGGATGGATAGAGGGATGGACAGATGAACAAATGACAGAGACAAAATAACCTCTGAAAATATAAATCTATATCATTCCTGCCATTTTTGAATGTGACACTGGAGTAAAGAATATACTAAGAAATAGGAAGACTACAGATTAACATGTAAACTCAGTTCTTCTAAACAAACTGCTATTATTAATGGAGATATTTATGTTCAAAGATTAAAATATGGATTCAATCAGCTGTATGACTTGAAAAGTTAGTTGTATAATTCATCTGGCAGTGACAAACCTAATGAATTAATGATATAACTTGAATATTAGAGATACAACTTAGAATTTCACTGCATGTTTTATTTAAAATTTGATGCACTATGCAAATAAATCTTTAAAATATACTACTAAATCAAACTGTAAAAAATGTAAAGGATAACAGTTTGTAGGAGTGAGGAAGGAATATGATTAAATCACCATGGGTATTCAACTTCCATGGAAAAGGGAGCAAGCTCGAAATGAGAAGGACAAAGACTAACAGGAGAGGAAGTAGAAAGAGAAATCTCTCACAGTCTCATGTCACCACCACCAGTATTTATTGTGCTTGTCCCCTCTGCGCTTTGCATGATGCTAGACACCGTGAGGCACCATTGTATCAACACTGGTGTTGCTGAATCATCTGGAACTGGAAGTGGGCCACATAGCAGAGAACTTGGTTTTCCAAAAACATTGGCTATTTATAATGAACTGTCACACACACACACACACACACACACACACACACACACACTTCTAGACTAGAGACTATTCCAAAGCAAAAAGCTGACTGAAGCAATGATTCAAGCATTTCAGGTTTAAAAAAAAAATCTAGTAAATATTGTTCCTCTATAATTTGTCCATTCCCATCTTCCTTCCACATTTTATTCTCCTTGGGATACAGACACTACCTTTTACAACTACCTCTTTCAGAGAATAAATTTCAACATTCCAAAATTAATATCAATGTTTTCTCTACTGACATCTTCCTTCTGAGTTTGCTTATCCTCATCAATCACAATTTCATTTTAAATTACTTGTAAATGCCACAAGCCCAACACAATAGCCTTAGTAAATATAATGAAAGATATTTTGTTTCTTCACTTTTCTTTTTCTTACTTAGTTTTCTCCACTTGGCTTCCTTGATTACGTTCCAAGATTAAAGGAATATAAAGTAGAATTTATCTTCATGAAATATGTTACCTCATTATTTTTCTGGTAATTTAAACTCATCTGTTAACAAATAATCTTTTGAAAACACAGACTGAGATTTTTAAATCATTAAGAAGATTGGTTTCCAATTTAGAACTACATATTTTTTCTTAAAAAAAAATACATTACCACTTCTAAGCCTAGACATATCTAGGTAAGATTGAGAAGTCCAATTAACATCTCTTTTCTAAACTGCCACCACCCTATTGCTTAAAGCCTTCCTTTGCACGCAAAGCCTCCATTTGCCCATTCAGTTCTAGAAGGGACAACAGATACCTCTCACCCCAAGGTCCCTTTCTCCCTTTCCTATCCTCACTGCATTTATTACCCATATCATCACTTTTATAATGAACACTGATTACCAAATGACTTCCCTTCTACTCTTGCATTATTTTTTTTAAAGATTTTATTTATTTATTTGAGACAGAGAGAATGAGAGACAGAGAGCATGAGAGGGAAGAGGGCAGAGGGAGAAGCAGACCCCCTGCCGAGCAGGGAGCCCGATGCGGGACTCGATCCCGGGACTCTGGGATCATGACCTGAGCCGAAGGCAGTGGCTTAACCAACTGAGCCACCCAGGCGCCCTATTATTTTTTTTTTTCAAATACTGTTGTCGCATGTTTATTACTTCTCTTACTGTAATGTAAATGTTGTTTCATTAACCAGATCACAAGCTACATCTTGGCAGGGAGTTTACCTCCCATTTCTTAATCTGACATAAAACACCAAAGGGCTGTGGACAAGGTAGCAAGTCAGAAGTTTTTCATTTTTGCATTTTTGTTACCAACACATTAGGGTAACTATTTGCATTTTGAAGACTGACTTTACACAATCTAGTTTATTCAGTCCCTATAACAACCTTTTAAATGTTTGGTCGCATAGTAAAGTTGATAAAAAAAAAAAAGAAAAAGAATCCCAGAAAGGCTGGGTTACACAGTGAGTGAAAGGACAAGGAACAAACCAAAGCCATGCCTCCAAGGGCAGAGACCTTTCTACTTTATTGGGGAAAACGCAGAACTGCATAGTTCTAATATCGGGACTGAATGCAAAAGGAACATGCTGGAATGAAGTTCAGCCAACAATGCCCAGGTGCGCACCCCCTGAGTAGATGAAAATAGCACAGCTGGAGAAGGGGCAGCAGCTGTGCTTCTATGATGCACTCACTTTGCAAGTTACATGTGCATCTGTGCTACCGCTAAGGTCCTTTTATTAATACATTTGGTGATATAAAGGTAATGCACAAATTTCATAAAAAGCAAACAAGTGAACAAGAGAAAGGCCACACCAGTGGGGGGGGGCGGACTGATGACTTTTACAGTACATGGTATATACACCCACACAAATGTTTATTTATTATCTTCTGTGCACCTCTTCTAAATAGCTATGAAGATGGATATACTTATTATGAGAAAGGCTGCAGGTATACCTGGAGATGGGAAAGTACGGAAACCACATAAACACTGCATGATTTATAAAGATGAAAAGCTAATTTTTCACTGATGCATGTTGCAGGATTGAGTGGTCATCACTGTTTTCACTCTCTGTGTGGCAGAGGCTAGCGCTACCCACTTCATTTAACAGATAATAAAATTGTTATGCCTCAGGTAATAAACAAAACTAATGGCATGAGTAGGAAGGAGTCTGGACCATTTAACTGCCTGTTGTCCATTTCTACTATAAAATAAAATTCCGTTTTTGGGAGAGTAGCATCCTGACTCAAAGGCATCCTGATTACTTATACACACGGATGTCTTTCTTTTATGCAAATCTGACTGGTGTCATGTCAAGCAAATAAACACTAAAAACACTGGCTGCTTCTTCTGGCTTGATTGATAAAAAGCTATTTCGCTAAGGCTAAAGCTTTTCTTATTTTTCCATAATTCAACCTTATGTGTCTGAATAAAAGAAATGCATTTATTTGATGGCCCTTAAAATATTGGGGATTTAACTCTCGCTTGGAAAACACTTCCCATATGAATCCACAGAATGTTCTCTTTAAAACTGCCTTTGATTAAAGGTAATAGATAATGATGAATGGATGTTAAATTTCTGCTAAATGTTTCATTAACTTTGTATTACTATTAAGTTAATGCCAGCAATCATATTAAGCTTCTGCCTGATTATCCATCAAAATGTTATATGCCACTTCTACATTGCTAAGCTCCCAGAATCATTTTTTACTTGGTTCATTATATCATTCTCTATTCCATGTTTGGCTTTTATATGATAAGTAATTTCTCTGAATGTTAGATTTATTTATTGTATTTAGCACAGTACCTTTATTTGGGTTTTTCTTAGTTCCGTAATTTTCAATCGTACATTGACTCTAGCTTCCTATCTCTATACTCTATTTCTAATTCTGCTTTTGATGTCATGTGAAAGCCACTTGTAAAAATCAAAGCAGAGGTTAAATGAATTAGCAGAACAGAGCTCTTAAAGATCTTGTGTATTAACTAGATCAATTTGAAGCCAAGACTTTTTAAGTAATCCATGCATATTGCACCAAAATTAATAAAAGACAGAAAAGGCAAAGAAGAAAAATGACACATACACCAGTGATAATGACTAGTAACATTTTTGGTCCACAGTATGTCTACTTTATGCACTTAGACTCTTTTACTTACCTCTATTTATCTTTATATCTATATGTAACATACTTGTGCTATAGTTTTATTCTTTATAATTAGTATTTTGTATAATTCATTATATATAACAGTCTACACACTACATTGCATTTTTCTTTTTCTTTTTTTTACTTAATCACAAATATTTCCCCATTTCCATAAGCATTCTTCTGTACTATCGTATACGCCATCATTTTCTTGGCCTCTTTTTTACCTATTCCTCCATTCCGATTTCAGACTTTTGAACTTGCCATTTCTTCAGCCTGGGATTCTATTTGCCACAATTTATCAGCCTATGGTTTCTGGCTTCATTCGGTCCTCTCTCAAGTATTACCCTTCAAAAAAGCCTTCCTGGAGAACTCCATCTAAACAATGTACTCCTACATGCTATGCATTCTTACTGCATGCTTCACTGTGACACCAAACACCACCTGACATCATATGTTGTTCACATTCTATCATATAGTATATATTTTTATTGACTTGCTTCCTATCTCACTCCAGAATGTAAGTTACAGCAAGGCATAGGTTTTGCATGCATGCTTTGTTTACCTATTCTTTCCCCAATGCTTAAAACAGTTTATAGCACAGAGAAAATGACTTTTAAAAATCAATAGATGAATACATATTATTTCAGCACATGGTTTTGACAATCATTCTTTTAAATAGTCCAAGAAATCAATTTCTTGTAGAATTTCCCAAAGTATCTTTTAATGGAAAGCAGGAGAGATTCCAACATGAAATCATCCAAACAATCCCTGCACCCTAACAGCATTTAAGTGTTACATTGTGACTAAACAGGGTTAAGTACATCTGTCACAGACAAGGAAAGTTCAGGAGGTTTCCCTCCTGTAGTTTATTGTTCCTTGATAACTTGCTGGAGGATTAACAGTAAATTTATTTCTTAACTACATTGATAGTTGTTATTTTGTACAGGCTGCTAGGTTCAATTCCAGTCTCCATATATCCTTGTGTTTAATTATGTATGAGTCCTTCGATATTTTTGCAAGGACCTTGAGGACAGGTACTATAGGTTGTTGTTGTTGTTTAACTGTTGTTATATTTATTTATTTTTGTTCTTTCTTGAATAACCCACAAACTAGAATAATAGGTAACTCTCAACAAATATTTAGTCGTTTGTTCATCACTTGTTAATTACTCCTATTGTAGGTTCCACTAACTCAGTAATCATGAAAGTAACAGAAGGTAGAAGACTGTATTTCAGCAGAAGATTTCACTGAAGTTTTAGTTGAGTTGTAAAAATTATTTTGTTAAGATGTATTTCCTTCTTCACTAAACCGTAATATTCAGGTCAGCAGGAAATCTTCCATCTATTATCCATCATAATGCACATTTTTAAAAATTACCACTATAAAATAAGGGCAGGAGGCAATATCCTTTAACCACCAAAATGAGGAGTGAGACCATATAATGTTAAGCTCAAGATTTCCAGAAGCAGACACCTTGGGTTCAAATCCCTCATTTCTATATATGTCTATTATTCACAAATAATAATCTTACCTGACTTTGAACAAGTTATTCAACCACTCTTTTATACCAGTTTACTCATCCATAAAATGGGAATATTAATAATATCTTCCTTATAGGCCACTGTGAAGATGAGTTAAAATACATAAAGCACTAGAAAAAAAGCATTTAGATTAAAATACAAAAGTACTATGCCTGGACATAGTGTTTGCTACTGCATATTAGATAGTAAGGGCTAATTATTATTTAAAGTAGGCAAGAGATATGCCTTGTGTCCTTAAAATAATCTTAACAAGTACAAAAATTTTTATTCGCCATTGTGTATCTATATAAAAAATGATTACTTTGTATTTGTGAACTCTTCTTATCACCTTTGTATCTCCATTGTGAAGGAAAGTCAATAAAAAATACCAAGAAAAAATATGTCAATCGGTTTAAAAGCTGGAATTAAAAGGAGAGAGAAATACAGTAAGAACCAAGTGAATAGGAGTTGTAGAGGGAGATTCATGCTGTTTGGGGCGCTCCCATCCCCTCCCCCTTCCCTTGTTCCTCCCCTGCTCCTTGAACCTCCCACTCTCATCCCCTCTCCTTCCCGCTTCCCCGCCCCCCATTCTCTTTTCTCCTCTCCCCTCCTCTTTCTTCAGTCATTGTTTTTTCACGACACACTAATCTGGGATGGAACCAGTCTAAAACTTCAATGAAGTCCACCTGAAATTTTTCTATTTGCCTCACTCAGAGTTCATCCATGACTATTTCTTCCCGTTTTCTACTGAAAAACGGACATGTTTTTATACCTGTGGCTTTTATGTCTATGGCTTATTATGTAAGCCACATACCAGAATGGGTCTCCATCAATCCTCTATGCCACGTTTGGTTTTTAACTATATGGAAAAAAAAAACAGTAAATAATGAGTTAAAGAACTGATTTATTTTCTCTACCTTTATGCCTCCATTGTGTTAGAATCCCCACTCTTGTTTACTGAGCTGATGTTAGACGTCAAGAACAAGAACTAATGCTCATGTCTCATGAATCTGAAGGCATTGTGACAAAACTCCACAAGTGACCCCTTCCTTGATCATCACTGGAAACAGTCTCATAGGATAACCGGTCTAGTAAGTTGAAAACAAGAAAACAGGCAAGCATCTTATATTTTCAATGTCTTTATTGGCGAATGTGCTTGAAGATGTCAATTCATCAAAGCAGATCGGAAATTGTGCCACAGACATGACAATTCCACTGGGCAATGAAAACTGAATGGTTCTGGGGCGCCTCGGTGGTGCAGCCGGTTAAGCATCTGACTCTTGGTTTTGACTCAGGTCATGGATCTCAGCGTCCTGAAATCCAGCCAAGTGTCAGACTCTGCACTGGGAATGGAGCCTGCTTAAGGTTCTCTCTCTCCATTTCCCTCTGCCCCTGCCCCCATTTGTGCACATGCTCTCGCGCTCTCTCTCTCTCTAAAAGAAAAACAAAAAACAAAAAACAGAAAACTGAACAGTTCTAAGCAGACTCAGCAATGAAGACAGAATGCGTCTAGGGATATTGTATATTAATCTTCCTTGGAGAGCAATTTTCCCTTGTTCCTTAAAAAATTTAAGGAAGTGACATGATGTAAAACACATTTATTTTTTACTTAAAACATGATTTATGTTTTATTTTATTTTATTATGGAATATTGATAAGAAATAATGATAAGGTAATTGTTGATGAGAAACACTAAAGTCTAAGGCACCAGTGAGAAACAAAAAAGAGAGCTTTAGAAAGGTTTCTTTGTAAAATATCCAATAATGGCATGATATGTAAATGTTAATTAACAGACCTGAAGAAATGTGTTTTGTTTTGTTTTGTTTCTTTAGCCTGGAAGAACAGGATTACTTGGTTGGTTGGTTGGTTGTAGGTATGAAGATGTTTATCACACATTTTTATTTCATAATTTTCTTTTTGTATAGTCAGTGGGGCTTAACAGAGAATTTTAGTATATTGCCAGCTTGGCTGACTAATATTTAGAAAAATCTGAACATGTCTGTTATCTTGGTAGGATAGGTACTCCAGAAGCCTGTCTGCATGAAATTTTCTGAACATCCTTAAAGAAGGATGGTGAACTTAATGCCATGAAGAAAAGGGGAAAAAAGAGTTGGATGGGTGAACAATTCTAAGTATTAGTCATATCCTGTGTCCTGGCCAAACCAACATCTGTCTCCTCTTTTAGTCCTACAAATCAGAGGACCTGTAAATCAAGCAAGCATGCAAATAAAAATAACCCTGAAAGAACCTAGACACCTAAAACCATATAAAACAAATATTATTGCTTTGAAACAGATCTAACAGATCACAACACAAAGGGAGACATATATTCTTCCCCACTTTGCAATAGACCACAAAAAGCTTTGACTCATTGAAAACTTCAGTGCAAAGAGCTGGTGGGTAAACACTGACAGGCCCTGGTGGGAAACAAACTGCATTTCAAAGCACAAATTATTGGTTAATGCATTTGAAAGATATACTGGAGATTACACATACACACACATATATAACCTAGGGCATTGGAGGCCAGTGTGACTGAAGGTCAAGATCTTAAAGCATATCTTTTCTATCTAGTAGCTGTTTATAACTACTCATCTATGTTAGAGTTTTGTTTCCATATCATGGAGAAAATAGGAAGTCCAGCACCCGTGGATTGCATTTGAACCCATTTTGTTTGAAAAGTGAGAACTAGAAATTAGTAGAACTATTTTCATGAGATGCTGTGTGAGCCTCTAGGTATCATCAGAGATCTTTAAGGGATGGGTGAGACCAGGGCACAATATGGATGCTGACAAGTCCCTGGCCACCTAAGACATCAAGAATTCCCATCAGTGTCCACCAACTCCAAGCATCTGAATTCAGTGATGGAAATGTCCTGTCCAGCAGCTGACACCGTTCATCATGGAACTAAACCATGAGTTAGAAACCTTTTTCTGTAAAAGGTCATATAGAGTAAATATTTTAGGCTCTGTGGGCCACATGGTCTCTGTCACATCTCCTCTGCCACTGTAGTAGAAAAGCAGCCACAGACAACAAGCCACTTTGTTATGATCAAACTTTACTTACAACATCGGTGTATAATTTGCTAACTCCTGAGCTAACCCCACATCTGGCACAGGATCTGGAGAAGCCCAAGAAGGATCCAATAGGTGTAGCAGTTGCTGAGCACCCAGTTGATCCTTCATGGCAAGCAGGTGAGATAGGAGATAAGCAACCATGTTCGTGGGCTGCAACAGTACCCGAAGCCTTGCTCCAATCCTTGAATTTAAAGAAAGTAAGGTGCTTTCAAAGGTAATGAAGAGTACTGGAAATGGTAAATATAAAATACATGTTTTCTTCTTTTTTCAACATATCTCAAGGATAACCTTATGGTTTCCTCCCATAGTCTGTTAATATAGTAAATTATATCATGTTTTAAATGTTTCCTCTTCATTCTTTTAAAATGATAAATAAAATGTTATTTTTTTTTATTTTTTTTATTTATTTATTTTTTTGATAAATAAAATGTTAGAATGAATTCTACACTTATTTGAAATTCAAATCTTAAACGTACTTTGCATTTCTGGCCCTTTATTGGTCATGCTGGGTTAACCCTTTTAATATTGCTGGATTCAATATTCTAATATTTTGTGAGAATTTTTGGATCTATTTTATAAAGGATATTAATCTGTAATTATTTTTTCTTGTAATGTCTTTGTTAGGTTTTGGTATCAGAGCAATGCTGATCTCAGAATAATTTGGGAAACAGTCCCTCTTTTTCTACTTCTTGAAAATGTTTATGTAACTATTTATTCCTTAACTGTTGGATAAATCCACCACTGAAGCCCCTGGACATGGAGTTCTCTTTGTGGGAACATTTTTTATTATAAATTCAATTACTTTAATAGATAGGAAAATTAATAATTTGTATTTCTTCTTGAGAGAGCCTTGGTGTTTTTCTCACTCAAGGAATTTACCCATTCCATCTAAGATGTCAAATTTATTTGTATGAAGTTTTTCACAATACTTCCTTGTTATCCTTTATTCTCTATAAAATCTGTCATGTGACCTCTCTCATTGCTGACATTCATAATTCACCCTCTCTTTCTCCAAGGCTGAAGATAACAGTGGTGGAGGAGAAGCAGTGTGATGACAGAAGTAGGGACTGGGGTGAGGCAGGCCTAAGCCAAGGAATACTGGCAGCCGCCAGAAGCTGGAAGAAGCAAGGGCGGCTTCTCTCCCACGGCCTGCAGGAGGACGCAGCCATGCCAACACCGTAATTTCAGCCCCCTAAGACTCATGTTGGGACTTCTGGCCTCCAGAACTGTATGAGAATAAACATCTGTTATTTTAAGCAAGTGAAGCTCCCTCTAACGTCTAGCACACCTGTTTGCAGACTTTGTCATCTGTGATCTCTGAGTCTCCTTGCTCTGGACCTTGAGTCTTTTTACATAACTATAGTATATGGTTAAAGGTACAGATTCTGGAATCAGCCTAGGTGAAAACATTCCAACACTTTTTAGTTTGGTTTAGTTTAGTTTAATCTTGACGAAAGAGCTTGATTTCTTTATGCCTCCGTTTTCTTATCTATAAAATAGTTATAATAATAATACCCAACTCGTAAGGCTATTGTGAGGAATGAAAGACTTCCCACATAGAAAATACTTGAACCAGTGCCAGGCTTACCACAAACACTCTGTGTTAACTCTTAGCACCTACATTTCAAAAAAGCGAAGAAACACAAAACTATTCCTTTGCTAGCCCCCATCTGCAAAAGCCAACCTACCTAAATTAATACCAGTTACCCTGTCTGACCAGAGGCTTAAAACAGATGGATCAAAGAAAACGTACTTCTTTATACTTTGATTATCTTGAATTTAGTTAACCATTTATTTTTTTAAGATTTTATTTATTTGAGAATGAGAGAGAGAGCGGGAGATGGGGGAGGGTCAGAGGGAGAAGCAGACTCCCCGCTGAGCAGGAGGCTGATGTGGGGCTCGATCCTGGGATATTGGGATCATGACCTGAGCCGAAGGCAGACATTTAACTGACTGAGTCACCCAGGAGTCCCACAATCTATTTTTAACATGCATTTGGGAACTTTCAAGGTCACTTTCTTTTTTTTTTTTTTTTTAAGATTTTATTTGTTTATTTCAGAGAGAGAAAATGAGAAAGAGAGCACATGAGAGGGGGGAGGGTCAGAGGGAGAAGCAGACTCCCTGCCGAGCAGGGAGCCCAGTGTGGGACTTGATCCAGGGACTCCAGGATCATGACCTGAGCCGAAGGCAGCCGCTTAACCTACTGAGCCACCCAGGCGCCCTCAAGGTCACTTTCTACCATTGATTCGCCATAACAAAATGCAGGGATTATCACCTAAGCAATGACATAGCACTGGGGCATCCTTGCTGCCAACTCTGTGGAGCAGCATTAAGAAGGACCACACCGTGAGCTGTGGTGTGCATGGGTGTGCAGCTAAACCCGGAGGCCTGGCCATGGATTTACAAAAAGCTGAGGACACATCATTGTCTTATTCATACATGGCACCTTCTATCCAGATAATGTCAGCATGAACAGAGCTCCTTGTTTCTCTTGCTCAGCATGATCTTTATGCATAATACGTGAAGTAGCTCCTATTTTCTTCAAAAACTGTCAATTCATTGGAATTAGAGCCATTGTTACTTTAAGTTAAAAAAAAATCAATTTGAACATGTTTTCCTGCTTCACAAGCTTGAATTATTCATTTTATGTTTAGATTCTTAAGAATCTTTTCTTTGTGTAACTTTTAGAACATGAATTTAGAAATGAATATTGAATATTGAGACATGAAACCATAAAATTGAAAATATTAACAAATCAGTGTACGTGAGAAATACCAATTGCCAATAATCACAAGAAAGCTACAAAGAAATGTGAGGTTATTGTTGTTTTTCATCTTATTTTTAAATTGCTTTGTAAACACTATGTAAATGGGCTAAAAATCCTTTATAAACATTTTGTAGGGAGAAGATATTCCAATGTGGAGGATATCGCCAGAATTTATCTCTTGAAAATATGAGTTTCATACAGCTCAGGACCATCCTGTCACAGTTTGCACCAATTTTGCTCCCTTAAACAGGCTTATTTCTGTCTGAATTTGCTAGAAGGTATGTCAGCACAACAAGAAAAAAAAAAGGAAAGGAAAAGAAGGAGAAGCAAAAGCAAAAGCAAAAGAAGAAAGCAGTTACTTATCGTCCCCATTGCCTTCTCAGAAGAATAGATACTAATAATTGGAGGTTCCATTGTTTTCTGGGAATGCAATGGGTGAAATGGTGCAAGCTTTCGAAGAGCAGAGGTGGGATTGCCATAGAAAATAAAGACCTAGAGATATGAAGTGAGACCCAGTAAAAATGTAAGAGACACAGGGTTTGGGCAGATTAGAAATGTCTAATGGGGATATTTTTAAGTACTTTGCTGTGTGATGTGGAACGTAAACTATCTTCTTCATCTCCCTCCCCACACTTCTGTAAAATATAAAACAATTACTTCTGCTTTGTGGATTGGATTTGCAACAGTGAGCTTGTCCTTCCTGCAGATCAATGTGAAAGAAAAAAAGTTGAAAACAAAAACAGAGGCTGCCAGAGGAGGTTGCCACATTGAGGTTATACTAACAAAAGACAGACAAAGAGAATCTGAAATGAGTGGGGGGGGGGGCATTAAACGGAGCTTCCTCCAGTATTGTGGTATTGCCTATCAGCAAACTCTAATATTTTTCTAGAATGGACATTTCTTACACAACATGAGATTTTATTTTATTTTAAATTGGACATTAGCAATTGCTTAAGCAGAGAACATAATGTACATGAAATAGGATACGTTGTAAATCAGTAGATGTTGGGAAATGCCACTGAACACATAAGAAATCTAGAATGTTGTGGAAGAGTGAGTGAATACACAGCTGGTGTATTTGAACGTTTGGCTGTTTTCCTGTGATCACGGTTGGCAGCTAAAGATAGGGGTATGCAGGGACTCTAGGAAAAGTGCTAAGATGGCAATTTCTCCTTTAGTCACAAGCCAAAATTATTTGTTTGTTTGTTTGGCCTAGTTTCATCGGGTACAGATGAAGGTCAACTTGTTAAAACAATTTATTTAAACACTTAAAAGATTTTAAAGAGCCTGGGCGCTGGGCTCAGGAGAGTCAATGTAATTGCCGTTTTAAATACTATTTGAGAAGGTCAAAAGGAGAGTGTGCAGACGGACACACGTTGGAGGCAGAGGCCGGCTGCAGGGCTTGGAATCCCAGGATGGTGGCAGGGCTGGGTCGGCTGCAATCTGCTGCTAGTCTGGTCCTGGGCAGCCCACAGGGGAGTGTGCTGGGGAGAAGGACGAGCAGAACATGGTGGCCGACCAGATGGCACTAAAACCTGCCTCCTCTGGTGAGAGAAAAATCTGCCAAAACCAGGTGTTTCACATTTTTCTTTTTTTTCTTCCTTCCCCCCCTCCCCCGCCCGGTGTTTCCTTATGCAGGTCCATCGCAAAGGCTCTGACATGAGCACAGCTGTCTAGGAATTATCTAAGGAAATGAGATTTTTTTTTAAGTGTAAGAGATTTTGGAAAAAGCTTTTGGAGACCACCTCTATGTACTGCACAGTGAGAGTCCTTTATCAGGTCATTTCCAAGCACAGCATGAGCCTGAGAGGAAGTTTCAACAATCCCCCTTATCAGTTCTAATAGGACAAAGAGGCTGAACTAATTAGATTCCTTCATTGGTGAAGGCTGTGTTAGCAGCCTGAGAATAATGAGGTTGTTTGTATCTGTAATCTTGTATATGTTTAGTAAACCTTTGCTCTCATAAGAAAAGGGAGGGGTCTTCTACCGGAGAGAAGGAACTAGATCTGCATGCACACTTCTGTTCATGATGCACCAAAGATCACAGGTACAAAAGAGGATTAATGAAGACTGCTTATACGGTGACAGGAACACAGGGGGTTGCACATCTATTTAAAGCCCCTCTGCCTTGTTCCATGGGAAAGGAACGAAAGTACAGATCTCATGATTCAAAACCCAGGACATGCAGTGAGTGACATTTTACTGGGGGGCGGGGAGGGGAGAGTGGTGAGGGAGACTTTCCAAATATGCCATATTTCCTCATCTCGGAGAAAGCTAAACTTTCCACCCCGCCCCCTTCATCTCATACTTTGGGCTGGAAGATCTGATTCCGAGAATTTTATGTCTAGTCATCTCCCTTAAGTCAACATGAACATGAAAAGTCTGAAAATGCAGACTGGGAACTAGATAATGCAAGGAGGAGAGTCCCTTGGGGACTTGCACTGTTTTACCAGCAAATCTGGCATTCGGAGGGTTATGAGACATTGGCAATACAAAATAATAGAAGTCATTTATTAATATGCCAACTATTAGGTTCTATATGCTATTCTAGTGCTATACTCCTCTGTAGTCCAATTAGCCTATGATTTCTTGCATATCTAGGTGCTTCAGGAACATTGTAGACACATGTGATGCCAGGGTCTTAGCATCATAGAAAATACGTTTTTATTGAAAAGTACATGATTTATATTATGTACAACATCTGGCAATTAATAGGCATATGGTCATTGTTAGTTTCTGTGCCCTTCATTTGGAGAGGTAGTATGCTTTTGTGCAGTGAGTCTCAACAGATTCTGGGTGGACAGCAGGCTACATTCTGCGCTATGCCTCAGGTGGATACAGACAGGGGTTAGGGGATGAGTGACTGCAGCTCTGTGCCATGGTCCTCTATGCAACCCTGAGCTCTGATTTTTAACTCTTTTCTATATTGTGATTTAGCATAAAATTTTGTTGGGTGTTTCCTTTGCTTTGCAAAAGCTTTTTATCTTGATGAAGTCCCAATAATTCATTTTTGCCCTTGCTTCCCTTGCCTTTGGCGATGTTTCTAGGAAGAAGTTGCTGCGGCTGAGGTCAAAGAGGTTGCTGCCTGTGTTCTCCTTTAGGATTTTGATGGACTCCTGTCTCACATTGAGGTCTTTCAACCACTTGGAGTCTATTTTTGTGTGTGGTGTAAGGAAATGGTCCAGTTTCATTCTTCTGCATGTGG
Source organism: Mirounga leonina (assembly GCF_011800145.1). Classification (NCBI taxonomy): domain Eukaryota; kingdom Metazoa; phylum Chordata; class Mammalia; order Carnivora; family Phocidae; genus Mirounga; species Mirounga leonina. The sequence goes on along the minus strand of NW_023270757.1, from coordinate 7,810,921 downwards.
CTATCCAATTTTCCCAACACCATTTGTTGAAGAGACTGTCTTTGTTCCATTGGACATTCTTTCCTGCTTTGTCAAAGATGAGTTGACCATAGAGTTGAGGGTCCATTTCTGGGCTCTCTATTCTGTTCCATTGATCTATGTGTCTGTTTTTGTGCCAGTACCATGCTGTCTTGATGATGACAGCTTTGTAATAGAGCTTGAAGTCCGGAATTGTGATGCCGCCGGCTTTGCTTTTCTTTTTCAACATTCCTCTGACTATGCGGGGTCTTTTCTGGTTCCATACAAATTTTAGGATTATTTGTTCCATTTCTTTGAAAAAAGTGGATGGTATTTTGATGGGGATTGCATTGAATGTGTAGATTGCTCTAGGTAGCATTGACATCTTCACAATATTTGTTCTTCCAATCCATGAGCATGGAACGTTTTTCCATTTCTTTGTGTCTTCCTCAATTTCTTTCATGAGTATTTTATAGTTTTCTGAGTACAGATCCTTTGTCTCTTTGGTTAGATATATTCCTAGGTATCTTATGGTTTTGGGTGCAATTGTAAATGGTATCGACTCCTTAATTTCTCTTTCTTCTGTCTTGTTGTTGGTGTATAGGAATGCCACTGACTTCTGTGCATTGATTTTATATCCTGCCACTTGACTGAATTCCTGTATGAGTTCTAGCAGTTTTGGGGTGGAGTCTTTTGGGTTTTCCACATAAAGTATCATATCATCTGCAAAGAGTGAGAGTTTGACTTCTTCTTTGCCAATTTGGATGCCTTTGATTTCTTTTTGTTGTCTGATTGCTGTGGCTAAGACTTCCAATACTATGTTGAATAGCAGTGGTGATAGTGGACATCCCTGCTGCGTTCCTGACCTTAGGGGGAAAGCTCTCAATTTTTCCCCATTGAGAATAATATTCGCTGTAGGTTTTTCATAGATGGCTTTCAGTCAACAAAACCAAAAGACAACCGACAGAATGGGAGAAGATATTTGCAAATGACATATCAGATAAAGGGCTAGTATCCAAAATCTATAAAGAACTCATCAAACTCAACACCCAAAGAACAAAGAATCCAATCAAGAAATGGGCAGAAGACATGAACAGACCTTTTTCCAAAGAAGACATCCAAATGGCCAACAGACACATGAAAAAGTGCTCAGTATCACTCAGCATCAGGGAAATCCAAATCAAAACCTCAATGAGATACCACCTCACACCAGTCAGAATGGCTAAAATTAACAGGTCAGGAAACGACAGATGTTGGTGGGGATGCGGAGAAAGGGGAACCCTCCTACACTGTTGGTGGGAATGCAAACTGGTGCAGCCACTCTGGAAAACTGTATGGAGGTTCCTCAAAAAGTTGAAAATAGAGCTACCATATGATCCAGCAATTGCACTACTGGGTATTTACCCCAAAGATACAAAAGTAGGGATCCGAAGGGGTACGTGCACCCCAATGTTTATAGCAGCAATGTCCACAATAGCCAAACTGTGGAAAGAGCCAAATGTCCATCAACAGATGAATGGATAAAGAAGAGGTGGTATATATATACAATGGAATATTATGCAGCCATCAAAAGGAATGAGATCTTGCCATTTGCAACGACGTGGATGGAACTGGAGGGTATTATGTTGAGTGAAATAAGTCAAACAGAGAAAGACATGTATCATATGATCTCACTGATATGAGGAATTCTTAATCACAGGAAACAAACTGAGTGTTGTTGGAGTGGGGGGTGGGGTGGGAGGGATGGGGGGACTGGGTGATAGACACTGGGGAGGGTATGTGCTCTGGTAAGCACTGTGAATTGTGCAAGACTATTGAATCTCAGATCTGTACCTCTGAAACAAATAATGCAATCTATGTTAGGAAAAAAAAAAAGAAGAAGAAGGTAGCGGGAGGGGAAGAATGAAGCGGGGGAAATAGGAGGGGTGGACGAACCATGAGAGACGATGGACTCTGAAAAACAAACAGGGTTCTAGAGGGGAGGGGGGTGGGAGGATGGGTTAGCCTGTTTGTGGGTATTGAGGAGGGCACATTTTGCATGGAGCACTGGGTGTTATGCACAAACAATGAATCATGGAACACTTCATCTAAAACTAATGATGTAATGTATGGGGATTAACATAAGAATAAAAAAAACTAAAAAAAAATTTTTGTTGGAGGAAAATGTTGGAAGGAGGTGGAGAGAGGGAAGAATGTTAGAAGCTGTTAGGTGAACAAGTAAAGAAACACCGGCTTGAACTAAAAGAAAACTAAATTTTAATCCTACTACATTATTTTGTGAAATGGGATATTACTAACTTTTGAGTATGAATGTCCTCAAGATATTGAGGGTATATATATATATATATCATTGCTATGATTCAAATTACATTATTGTAGTGAATCTAAACATTTAGATTTTCTATTTTTAATCATAATATGTAAGAGCTTATATAATTAATACAATTTTTTGTTTCCATTTAGTATTTCTTTTTTATTATTATTATGTTCAGTTAGCCAACATATAGTACATTATTAGTTTTTCATTCAGTATTTCTTATGCTCAAATAACTCAAAACACTTTTGAAGCAGGCTGATAAGGAGTACACTCACTACTGAAGAACTGGGATAGTACATATAATTGGCATGCAATCTTTTGTCACGACTTTTATTTTCACATTCCATAATATTGGGTTTACTACTACAAATATGTTGTTAATATGGATAAGAATCTCATAATTTCTGTCCTTTACGATATTCAGAATTAATATCCTTCTATAATAAAATAAAAGGGTTTTTAAATGCTTAGTCCTAGCAAATGAGAAACCATGCATCTCTAAATTGTTTCTGTTATTCATTGTCACATGCAATGAATATGTTTGGACATCTGTTCAATAAAATTAAATTGAGCTATGAGATGAACATTCGAACACTGAAATACGGTATGAGATATGTCCTTAAAGTGCTATTACTCTTGGTACTGTAAAACCCTCACACTTTTCCAAGTACTCAGATACCCCACTTCACACTCATGCTTCATTGTACATACACAGTTTGCAACAGCTCCTTCTTCTCCCTGGGGAATGCTTCACTACCCTAAGTTAGTCATAAAGCCAATAAAATGCCCAAATCTCCAGATTCTAACTTGATCAATGGCATTAATTGTGTCTAAGGTAATACTTTTTTGTGTTCATGTACTATATGCAAAGATTTTGTCTACTTTTTACTTAAATTTTGAATCTTAATTTTTATCTGCATTCTCTCTTTATAAGTCAATTACAAGTTAAAATAGATTTTTTTTTTACAAGTTAAAATAAGTCTTAAAAGACAGTGCTGATACGAGGATTTTGAGAAACAAGACAGAGGATCATAGGGGAAGGGAGGGAAAAATAAAGACAAAACCAGAGAGGGAGACAAACCATAAGAGATTCTTAATCTCAGGAAACAAACTGAGGGTTGCTGGAGTGGAGGGGGATGGGAGGGATGGGGTGGCTGGGTGATGGACATTGGGGAGGGTATGTGCTATGGTGAGCACTGTGAATTCTGTAAGACTGATGAATCACAGACCTGTACCCCTGAAACAAATAATACATTATATGTTAATAAAAAAATTTAAAAAGACAGTTCTATAAATTGATTTAATACTCAATGAAATAAATGGGCATTTATTTAAAGTATCCTATGTAAAATTATCAATCCATAAAATATCAGATAATATACATGATATTAATATGGAACATTATTATAGCAACTTCCCTAAGCTAATTTGTGCATACACACACACACACACACACACACACCTTCACACCTTTACTTTTAATGGGACACCAGGTGTTTTTCAAGGAACTATAAAATTGCAACATTTAAAATTATAAAGATCAAAATTAGGAGAATATAGTTCTCTTCATACTTGTTTAGACACTTAATTGTCAGAGTGAAAGCTAATTTTAGCTTTCATTTTCTGCCCTAAGGAAAATAACAGTAGCTACACTGTAACCTTTCTTCTTACAAATCTGTTCCCCCAAGCCAAGTAATGGGCTGATTCTATTATTCACCTCCTGTCATTCATCCTGTCCAAGGTGCTATTAGTCATTTGAACCCTAAAATAGATGCCGCAGTTTGAATATTTCAGCGGTGTATACAGATTTAGACTTCACCTACATTCAAATTTTACAGAAAAGAATGAGAAAATTATCTTATTGGCAAAGGAAGGAAGGAAGGAAGGAAGGAAAGAAGGAAGGAAGGGAGGGAGGGAGGGAGGGAGGGAGGGAGGGAGGAAGGAAAGAAAGAAAGAACCCAACAACAAAAACAAGCTTTTAGGCACTATTGGATTCTAGAGAACTGTTGAAACACAAATATAGAAGATAAAACAGAAAAATAAACTGGAAGGAGGAAAAGAATTAAAAATGTAAATAATTTACCTAGCTAGGAAAACTTAAAAATTAAGGAATTAGAAAGAAAATCTTTTAAAGCAGAGAGATCCTGTAAAACCTTAACCACATGTTTTTTTTAAAGCTAGATTTGTTAGGTCACACCTCCATAACTCAGACCTGCAGTGCTTGGAAAATATTTTGTTCAGACGTACTCCATAGTGATTTTCTTAGCACTATTTTTAAATGCATGTTTCCTAGCTTGGAAAAAAAAAAATCATGGGTTGTTATGAAGCAGTTTTTTTCTGGGTCAGTAAGTAGTGTAGTGAAGCAGGAAATATCCTTCAGAATGGAATGACGATTCACCTGTCTCCAGATGGTCAAAATCACCAGCATATTTATACTTATCATTGTTATATCAAAAAGGAGCCAAGCACCTCAATTAATTTAAAATACCATGGGCTAAACATTTTATTAGGAAGGTGGGAGACCATGTTAATGAAACTGAAACACACTCTACTTTGGTAACAAACATCTTCAAGTTGTTCAGAAATTTCCCCATCATGAATTTTGATCACTAAAAGATTAAAGTTTCACTGATAAGAATAAATGCTCTCTTTGAAAATTCTGCTTCAAGTGATTAACTTTATTTTTCCAGAATTTGAAATAACTTTTATTCATCTCTATACGTCTGACTTATACCCTGCTTCTCATGTTTATGAAGGCATTAGAAAATTTTTTTTTTCCAAAAGCCTGGATTCTTTTTTAAGGTAGCATATATGATACACTTTCATAAAATAACAACATCCACGAAAATAAATCATGTTTCTCTTGTTCTCCAGACCCATATTTTTCTCAATTTTTACCTAAGCAACTTTCAGGGTAAACTGTTATTACTAACTACGGTCTTTTTACCACCATAGTTTTAACACTGATCTTAGGCAAATACAGGATATTAAATACTGCAAAATCCAGAATAATGTTTTCCTGGTTCCTGTTCATAATACTCAATTCTGGGCTGTAATGGTTATATGAATAGTGAAGACCACCCAGTCCCAAGCAATATCAATTATGTGACAGAGGATGGATTTTATTCTGATGGGTTTAAATTGCATAAACACTCAAGGAGGTCATTCTTTCTTATAGAAATTCTGGCTTATTGAAATTCCAGTAATTTGTGTGAAAATTCAAAATATTCTGCCTATTTTCTGGAAGTTTACTTGAGTTCTACAGATTCGGTTGGACAGATCTCTCCTGCTAGCATATTATTTACAAGATGAATTATTTGTAGTAGCTAATCCTTTAATTTCTAGAATTTGGCCATGGTGTATGTTTGATGCATTTAATATGTTAAAGTTTGTAATGCCACATATTTATGATGCCATCTCAGTTGCTATAGTGCTTTTTTAAAATTTATTTATTTTTATTATGTTATGTTAATCACCATACATTACATCATTAGTTTTTGATGTAGTGTTCCATGATTCATTGTTTGCATATAACACCCAGTGCTCCATGCAGAATGTGCCCTCTTTAATACCCATCACCAGGCTAACCCATCCTCCCACCCCCTCCCCTCTAGAACCCTCAGTTTGTTTCTCAGCGTCCATAGTCTCTCATGGTTTGTCTCCCCCTCTGATCCCCCCCTTCATTTTTCCCTTCCTGCTATCTTCTTCTTCTTCTTCTTCTTCTTCTTCTTCTTCTTCTTCTTCTTCTTCTTCTTCTTCTTCTTCTT
>NW_023270757.1:7742449-7804830 GCF_011800145.1 Mirounga leonina | reverse complement strand
TTCTTCTTCTTCTTCTTCTTCTTCTTCTTCTTCTTCTTCTTCTTCTTTTAACATATATTATTTGTTTCAGAGGTACAGGTCTGTGATTCAACAGTCTTGCACAATTCACAGCGCTCACCATAGCACATACCCTCCCCAATGTCCATCACCCAGCCGCCCCATCCATCCCACCCCCCACCACTCCAGTAACCCTCAGTTTGTTTCCTGAGATTAAGAATTCCTCATATCAGTGAGATCATATGATACATGTCTTTCTCTGATTGACTTATTTTGCTGTAGTGCTTTGATAGGTCTGTGCACCAGGAAAATAATGTCACAATAATGCTGCCTTAAAAATAAATACTACAAACTCTATAATTTAAAACTACAATCATTTAGTTTTTTCTCATCTCTCTGCGGGTTTGCTGGGCTGGGCTACAAGCTATAAGTTGGATCCAGTTCTGATCCATGTGTCTCTAAAATTCCTTGGAGCGAAGGGACAGCTAAGTAACATTCTTTTCATGCCAATGTCGAAAAACAAGAGGGATGAACAGAACTGGTACATTCTCACTCTCAACCACATTCTATTAGCCAAAGAAGACCTCATGATTAAGTCTAGAATTAAAAGTGTGGAGAAATAGAATTCAAGACTAAGATCACATAGCAAAAACATGGCGAGGCATTTAAAGCAAAGATATAGTCTTCCAGTCTTGATATATGATAGTGTAAGTTCTCCCATGCTGCTTTAAAGGTATCAGATTTGAAGTGTTGAGGTAAATAAAACAGATTTGCAAAAGAGATGACAGACCAGCATAGTATCTGTTTCATTCATCTGTAGAAATGAATTCTAAAGGATTACTGATTAAACTAGTCAAGACATGCCTCTTTAATAACTTTAAAATGTGGGCAAATAATTGATGTTATAAAAACCTAAAATAACATGATTTAGGCTCCCAAATTTAGGAGTATAAACCACTGTCCAGTATATGCTGACCACAAGGTAGAAGGAAAATAGCTGGGTACTCAAATCTTAAGATTCAAGAGTAGGCTCTTACTATTCTCCCGTTGTAGACTGCAGACACTCAACTGTGATGCACTGGTACACCTTCCCCATCACCTCCTCATAATCCAGCAACTTGGGGTGTCGCACACAGCACTGCAAGAGTCCACAGAACCTCATTTTGATCCAAACAGACAGCATTCATTCTGAGCAGAGAGCGCCCATTGTCAGTGTCCATGCTATACTGGGCACTGTATGATCTGTTTGATCAAGAGCAGACTTTTTTTTTTTTTTAGAGGTATCATAGGGACCGAGGGAGAGGGAGAGAGAGAAAGAGAGAAAATTTCAAGCAGGCTCCACACCCAGCTCAAAGCGCAACTAGTCGGGGCTTGATCTCATAACTCTGAGATCATGACCTCAGCCGAAATCAAGAGTTGGACACTTAACCAACTGAGCAACCTGGATGCCCCAAGTGCAGACACTTTAAGTTTATGATATATTTTGTGGGGGCTAATTCTATCACTCATGAGATACACTAAGAAGCAGGCTTGCTGCTTATCTGCTGCATGCTCTCTGCTATTACCCAGTTTGCCTTCTCTTAACAATTCAGTCCTTGTTAGGAAAGAAAAAGTAGCCCTTTCAAGTATTAGAAATAATATCAAAAGTAAATGTAACATATGCCCTGAGTGGTCTCTTATAATTATTACTTCCATTTTTTTTTTTTGCCTAAAGTTAACAGACAATATTTTTGTGGAAAATAAATATGCTACTAATTTAAGAAATTAATATATTATACAAAGTATTGGTAACAACCAAAAATGGTAATTAAAACTGCAATAATTACATGAAAAATTAAATGCCCATCCATAGCTTTCTCCCTGAGGTATAAAATTATAGAGGGATGTATGTAAAGACATAAACCAGGGAAAAGAAGACTCAGAGATGACAAGGGTGTGAACCTAGCACTTGTGAAACATATCAACTAAAAGCATAGAACACCAGATTTCATTATTTTGATAATCTTTGCTTAACCAGTCTTCTCTTTTGGACAGCACATATTTCATTATTTAAGAAGAGAAGAAAAATGATATCATACTGCAGTGAACAGTGATTTCAGAACAGACCATCTAGCTATGGGCCTAACCTCTGGCCAGAGTTCTCTGGGCACTAGGGTTGGGTGGCAGAGAGGAAAGGGAAAGATCTGGAAGGTAAATGTGTTTTATAAGGCTTGAGATTCTATGTGCTGCCTTGAGAGTTTTGACCCTCACAGATCCCCACAGGCCTAGCTATGAGTCACCCTGCTCTCACCACATATGTCCCCAACAGGAAAGCCTCTCCACCTGGCTCATTTCCCGCCAAGCGAGAGCATCCTCACCCCACCTGGCCCTCAATCTAAAGGGATTCAACTCCCTGCCAGCAAAACAATTATACAAACAAGCCAATCATGTGATCCTGAGGAAATCACAGGTCCCCTCATCCTCTTGCCACCACAAAGCCCGCCTCCCACCGTGCCGACTTGTTCACTCCGCTCCTGACTCCTCGCCCCATGTGGCTCTTCAGGGTCGGCAGTGTCCTCTTCCTCTGCACTGTGAGCATGTGTGATAAATAAAATGCTGCCAATGTCATCTGTCCAGTGTCAGGTGTCATGCATTCAGCCTTTTCATACTGGTTAGAACAAAAGGTCCCTCCTTCACCAATAGGGTGAATAGAAGGTGATCAGAACTGGGTGAAGTACCCTGAAATGATAGCTATTTCAGGATAGATACTACAAATTAGGAGGGGGGAACCTTCAGTTATGAAATTCCAGTCCGTTTTAATTTATTAGGCACAGTGTTTAAGTTCTGTGAGCTTTCTTTTCCAATGCCTACAAAAAATGTTTGATATTTGAACAAAAGTGTTAGGTCCAAATACAAAAACAAAACTGTGAAATTAGGGGCACATGGGTGGCTCAGTCAGTTAAGCATCAGCCTTCAGCTCAAGTAATGATCCCGGGACCCTAAAATCAAGCTCCATGTTGTGCTCCCTGCTCAGTGGGGAGTCTGCTTCTCCCTCTCCCTCTGCCATTCCTCCCCTGTTGTTCTCTCACTCTTTCAAATAAATAATATTTTTTAAAAACTGTGAAATTAAACTTAATAAAAGATTGATTAAATATCTATAACATATCATTACTGAACTTCTTTATAGTTATATATAAATTATATTTAATATAGAATGTAGATACATTTTAGCAGGTTTAATATGATGTGGGATGAATGGCTCTGATAATAAAAATTATTCCAAACCTGGAAGGCTATGACTTAAATAAATAATACTTCCTGGAAATTTAAAACAAAACAAACAAACAAATAAAAAAACCCAGCAACAAAAACCAGAGTTGATTTGAGGATAAAAAGACTAGAATAGAGTAAGAGAAGAAAGGAAAGGCGGTAAGAAGAAAAGACCTAGTAAAAGACAAAATACATCAATGCAGACATATGGAGAATTGTTTTCTGGAGGGCTAAGGAAAGGTCATTCTGCTTGCTGTAGAGTGTTTGGTTATATCTAACAGTAAACATTAAGAAAAAGTAAACATACATTCCCTCTTATCTATTGAACTCTTGGGTTAGAAAATAGTGAGATTCCACTTTGGGTCACCGTTTTGTTACATATAACTTATATTCAAGTCTTCCAGCCAACAGCCTATTTCAAGAAAACAAAACTAAACTAGACTAATATAATAGCCTAATGGCACAGGGCTATGTTTACAGGGCTATTAATCTAACTCTTTTCAAACCAATTCAACTGAGAGTAAACAAATAGTACATGAACAGTTTCAGAATGAACACCAGAAACCGAAACTCTCTGCATCTTTCTAACTAACATAACTCAAACAGAATAAAAGATATGTATTTTTTGTGCAGGGAGAAAGGCGGTATCATTCAACACTAGGAACCCAAGTGAATGAACATAATATGGCATAATATTTTTGTTATAGATTTATTTTCACTTATATTCTTGTCTTTTGAAGCTAATCATTGTTTTTTTTTTCTTCCTCTACCTGTCATTGTTTTTCTTTTTCTTCTTATAAATAATTGTGATTGTAAATTCCCCAAACTGAACAAAAGTATTATGATCTATATAAATCCATCAATTTTTTACAAATAAATTGTCATCAGTGATTGTTACTGATATTCATCAAGCTGAAATAATAGGGCAAAGAAATGACCCATAACATTTATTTTGAAATTCTTATACTTCTTGTGGCAGCCATATTTCTTACAACCTTCAGTCCTGGAAAAAATTTCAGTCATTTAATTAAATAGTATGATTATTCTAAAGATTGAAAAATACTAAAACAGCTCTAATAAGGATTTTTTTTCTGATTTAAATATGGTGATTAGAGGGAAAATCTGTTTGCTATTATGAGAGTTTCTTGCTTTTTTCTTTTTTAATTTCCGAGGAACTTTCTCTTATCTATTTAACATAAACCTTTCCTTTTAGTGACAGACTGTGCTAAGGAGAAATGCTGCATTTTTGGAAAGTTAGAGCAATAAAAGATTTAAGTCATCAAAAGTTTGGCTGCTAACTTTAATTTAGTCCCATTTATTTAAATGGTTGCATTATAGCTGACAACATTTTGTGACATATACTGAGTATAACGATTCATTAATTTTTTCTGCTCTAGTAACTGCATCATAAATTATCATTAAAGTCCACCCAACTTGGCATATTAATCTATATGCTAGTAATAGGCAAATTTCAATGTCCAGTATAAATTTTCTGCTTTCATTTTTGTAATGCACATGCAGGCTCAGAACACACATTAGATTCTAGTACCTTCACTAATAAATATGTATAAGACCTTTAATTTTATTTTATTTGTCTACAAACACAGAATATTAAAATTTCAGTTATATTACAATTTGAACTAATCTAAGTTTTTTAAAGATTTGTTTGTTTATTTTAGAGAGAGAGAGAGCACAAGTGGGAGAGACAGAGGGAGAGGGAGAGAGAATCTGAAGCAGACTCCACACTGAGCATGGAGCCTGACACGGGGCTCAATCTCAGGACCCTGAGATCATGACCTGAGCCGAAACCAAGATTCAGAGGTTCAACCGACTGGGCCACCCGGGTGCTCCTGAGCTAACCTGAATTTTTGACCTTTGCATTCTTGATCTTGACTTAAAATGGTTAAATTATGTACTTTATGAGTAACTAAGATAATGGGGTAATAATTGGTAACTAACTCTGACAATATTAAAACATATTATAAAGATATTATAATTTTAAAGTATGGTGTAAGTGCAGGCCAAGGCGGACAGATAAACCAAAAGGAGAGAGAGAGAACAAAAGAACGAGGGAGGGGGGTGAAGGGAAGAGCGTAGGAAAACTGAAAACAGGTCTTGGTAATATAAGAATTAAGAATGTGAGGAGGGTAGCATTTCAAATCACTGGGGAAGATAAAGACAAATGAAAGTAACAAAAAGGTAAAAAATACTGAAAGGAACTACAGATGAGTCTTCAAAAATCTTTTTAATGGGTAAGTAGACATTATGAAGTAAAAATTATTAGAAACCACTCTAAAATTTTTAAATTCTTATCAGGCAAAGGGTGAAAATCTTTAATTTTAAAGAACCTTAGAAAAATGAATGTATCAATAATTGACCAAATAATTCACAAAAGAAAAAATGTAGGTAAATAATGAACGTGAAAAGTGTTCAAACTTTCTAATAATTTAAATGAAGGTAAAAACAGTGATGTGCCATTTTTTTTCACTATTAAGTTGGCAAAATATTACAGTAGAGAAGTCATAATATCAAACTAGTATTGTTTACAAAATAATAGCATAACCCATTTGACAATATTCAATTATGTATTATATGCATATGAAATTTCTGACAGTGGTTATTAATGAAACAGCTGGTTGATTTTTCTACTATTCACTTACATGTCTTTTCTATAAATTATTTAATAATTTTAGGCAGGAAATTTGCCCTATGAGTTTTACTGAATTGTTGACAGAGATTTTGTGCATATACCTTTACGTTTTGTTTAATACTTTGCTCTTAGCTAACAGTATCTACTATACAAATAACCTATTTTGATTTTTTAAGCTCAAAATTTGTAGAAATTGAATTGTAATATTTTATCCAGATATATACTGCTAGAGAGATAACTGGAAGTACATATAGGTATCTCTTTCTGATTACAAATGGCACTTTATAGCAACTAATAATAACAATAATAATAGCTGATATTTATAGAGTACATGCATGTACCGTATACTTGATTTAGCGTTTCATATATATTTTCACAAGCTTGTAACATATAACTTTATTTTATATGTTCAGAATGATTTCCTATTAACATTTATTTTAAAATATAATTTCTCTTTCAGGAAAAATATGGGATTCCCAAATGTTAATAAAGTTATACTAATAAAGTTAATAAAGTTATTGTAGTAGGGGACCTTTCATAGAAAAGTTACACAGTTAAGACTAGCACTCAGAATACTACAAGCATACTCACAATCCTCTTGATAATTATTTAAAGCTAAATATTAAAATAATAATACTAAGACCAAGAGGAAATACCAGCCAAGGAAAACACAGAACATCATATACTAATTAATCACGTACTAGTCATGGACATCATATACTATACATACTTTTATGTACGAATCCACTTCCCCTTTCCTCACAAGTTGTTCTCACTCAAAAATTAGTACCTCTAAAATGAACATTTCACAATTTGATGAAGTCTCTCACTGTCTTGAAAACTCCCATGCACTTGCAACCATATGTTTTTTACAAGTTGTTTCCCCGGCCACTTCAATTCAGTGGCCTCTTTCCATTAATCTTTGCCCAGCAGCAAATAACTATATATTTTGTTCCAGTATCCTTGGATAGTAGTAAATTGAAGCTCACAGAGAAAATGACTGAAATGCCAAGTCCTTGGTTCATAATAGATATAAACCATAGCTCTTCCTGAAATCTGAATATGGAGTGACTAGTCACTAGTACTAAAGGGTTAGCTTAACTTGCATTCAATATCATCAAATGATCAGGATCCTAACAAAACCCCCCAAAAGGCTTGTCAGATTATTTATTTACTTACTTACTTACTTACTTACTTACTTATTTATTTTACTGTTTTCTGTCCCATTAGGGGCAGACTACTAGTCAAGAAGTTAGGAAATATTTCAGCAAGGCCTTTGTAAGAAATAAATGAAAAATGTAGAAATACTCCCCATAAATGCACTGCATCCCTGAGAAATAGGCTAAGATGAAACACAAAATCCCAAACTTAAAAGAGATCATTTAATGTTTTTTAAGATTTTATTTATTTATTTATTTGTCAGAGAGAGAGAGAGCACAAGCAGCGGGAACAGCAGGCAGAGAAGCAGACTCTCCACTGAGCAAGGAGCAGGATGCAGGTTTTGATCCCAGGATCCTGGAATCATGACCTGAGTGGAAGGCAGACGTTTACCCAACTGAGCCGTCCCGGCATCCCTAAAAGAGATCATTTAAGAGAGCATTTTTCTTTCATGTAATAATTTGAAGATAAGTAGTGCAAGGGTAATTGGGCATCCACGTGGGGTAGGAAACCAAGGCAGTTCCATCTTGCGGCTTTACTGTACATGACTTTCATTTCCTTTTGTTTTAATTTTTATTTATTATTACTATTTTTCTATTAACATATAATGTATTATTTGCTTCAAGGATACAGGTCTGTGATTCATCAGTCTTACACAATTCACAGTGCTCACCATAGTACCTACCCTCCCCAATGTCTTTCACCCAGCCACCCCATCCCTCCCACTCCACCCCCCACTCCAGCAACCCTCAGTTTGTTTCCTGAGATTAAGAGTCTCTTACGGTTTGTCTCCCTCTCTGGTTTCATCTTGTTTCATTTTTTCCTCTCTTCCCGCTATGACTTCTAAGGCCACTCATGGCCCAGGAAATGTTGCAACTCCTGCTTTTGTTTATATTCTGGCCTGCAGGAGAGAAGAGAGGATAAAGAAGGACATTGTCAGGAAACGACAGATGTCGGTGGGGATGCGGAGAAAGGGGACCCTCCTACACTGTTGGTGGGAATGCAAGCTGGTGCAGCCACTCTGGAAAACTGTATGGAGGTTCCTCAAAAAGTTGAAAATAGAGCTACCATATGATCCAGCAATTGCACTACTGGGTATTTACCCCAAAGATACAAAAGTAGGGATCCGAAGGGGTACGTGCACCCCGATGTTTATAGCAGCAATGTCCACAATAGCCAAACTGTGGAAAGAGCCAAGATGTCCATCGACAGATAAATGGATAAAGAAGAGGTGGTATATATATACAATGGAATATTATGCAGCCATCAAAAGGAATGAGATCTTGCCATTTGCAACGACGTGGATGGAACTGGAGGGTATTATGTTGAGTGAAATAAGTCAAACAGAGAAAGACATGTATCATATGATCTCACTGATATGAGGAATTCTTAATCACAGGAATCAAACTGAGGGTTGTTGGAGTGGGGGGTGGGGTGGGAGGGATGGGGTGACTGGGTGATAGACACTGGGGAGGGTGTGTGCTCTGGTAAGCGCTGTGAATTGTGCAAGACTGTTGAATCTCAGATCTGTACCTCTGAAACAAATAATGCAATATATGTTAAGAAAAAAAGAAGAAGAAGAAGAAGAAGGTAGCGGGAGGGGAAGAATGAAGCGGGGGAAATCGGAGGGGTAGACGAACCATGAGAGACGATGGACTCTGAAAAACAAACAGGGTTGTAGAGGGGAGGGGGGTGGGAGGATGGGTTAGCCTGGTGGTGGGTATTGAGGAGGGCACATTCTGCATGGAGCACTGGGTGTTGTGCACAAACAATGAATCATGGAACACTTCATCTAAAACTAATGATGTAATGTGTGGGGATTAACATAAGAATAAAAAATAAAATTAAAAAAAAAAAAAAAGAAGGACATTGTCTATTCTTTTAAAGATGCCTTACAGAGTTTGTATATTAGTTCCACTTAACATTTCATTGGCTGGAAAGTATGACCATACCAACTGCAAAGAAGACGGGGACATCTAAGGAAGATTGGGAATTTGGACATTAAGAGACCACCAGCAGACTCTGTGACATGTACTTTAGGTGTCTCCACACATTTTTGCACTTAAATTCAGGTGGTTTACAAAGCCCTGTCTCCTGAAGCCTATCCCAAGAATCTGTCACACAGATCCAATACCAAGAAGCTCTGCTCACATGATGAAAATTCCCACAGTTGCTAGAGGACGTCATCAAAAAGATCTGACTGCCAGTTGGACCTTTGAGGTGGGCCCAGGCAATCGGAGGCTCCTCACCCCCTCTTCTATCCTTGGGACGGGCACTCCACTGGCCTTCCCCATGCCAGAAGCTGCCCAAGGACATAGCCTTGAGATAATACCGTGGTGTTGAAACTATCCAGAGTGTGTCTATGACTGAACCCAGTTAAGACCTCTATACAAACTTAAAATATTTGGTGTGCAGGTACAGATATTTATCTATCTTGTGGCCAACCAAGGTAAGCCTCATAAGTAAATCCCCTGGCTAGTTAAACCTGCCACCTACCAACCTGGAGTAGTCTGCCTCTTTCTTTGGTCTCCCCTTGCCCCCCGTGTAGGGAGGCCAGTTTGAGATTACACTCCAGGGAAGCTTCTGAGGAGGATGCAAACCAATAGTCTAGGATGCTGGGCTGATGTTTTGTTGGGTAGCTCCCCATACTAGAAAACCCTGGTGAGTAGAAGCTCTATGGTAACTATATGGAATGTGTATAAGTAACTTATGTTTATTTACTGACTTTCACTTCATCCTATATGGCAAGAATTCAGCTTCACTAAAAAAATTCTTCTCATTCATGTCCAGTAAGATACAGGATGTGGGTTTCATATGTACCTACCACCAAGTCTCCTCAGCTATTACCTGGCGATCACCATTTTTTCCCCCTATCTCAGCCTTTTGTTGTAATTTCTCCTCCCAGAAATAACAATTTCAAGCCTCTGGCATGAAAAACTGCTTGAAGGGGCTTTTTTTACTGTCTCTGGCAAATGGCTTTGTGTAAGGGTTCTGGGGGCTAATCTAGGAGAAAGATCTGACCATGAGGTGGTAGTAACACAAACCAACTTTAGCTTTGACATGTTCTCATATAGCAGAAGTACAGAGGCTGTGGCTCTGGTTGGAGAGGTTGGGGGAGAGGTGAAGAGTGGGTATCACTACACAGAGGGGAGGAAGGCAAGCTAAGTCCTGAGGAAGAGGAGGATCAGGGATGGGCTTAGACATCTAGGTGATGTCACTCAGCAGGACAGCAGGGAGTCTCTGGGTCAGAGAACTCTATAGGGCAGCAGGGAGTTGAGACCTTATAATGGCAGTGGGTCTTTTCAATAGGTGATCTGTCAAGGTGAGGTTTCACAGGGCATGCAAAACAATCAGACGCTAAATGGCTAAAATTTTGCTTCCTCGGACTATTTTTTAAAATAATTGTATGTGGGGGGGTGGGAGGTTGGTTTAGCCTGGTGATGGGTATTGAGGAGGACACGTTCTGCATGGAGCACTGGGTGTTATGCACAAACAATGAATCATGGAACACTACATCTAAATCTAATGATGTATGGGGATTAACATAACAATAAAAAAATTTTTAAAAATAAAAAATAAAATAGTTGTATGTGTAAAAAATTGAGTTGGGCATCAGTGGACTTTTGAGTTAATGGGTCTCAGCCTGCAGCAAAGACATAACCTAAACGCCAATGCAGAGAGGCCATCTTTGGCTTATTTGTACAACACATTTCAACCTCACCACGACAATATGTCTACTCCTGAGAACTGCCCTTGCCCTGTGGAGCAGGTAATGAACTTAAGTCCCTGAATTCCAAGCAGAGAAGAATTCTTCAGAGTCCTCAGTCTGTTCATGTCACCTGGTGCTCTGGGTAGAAAGTGGGAGAATGCTGAGCATCAAGGAGTTTATGCAATCTCGGGGTGCAGCACACAGCTCAGGCTGGGACCCAAAGGCTGAGGAGCTTGTAGGCAGTTCCCAGTCTCCCAGTGTAAAGGGACCTTGCCTCCCTGCTGCTTTCTGTCTTCCCAGTGTCTGTGACAGAACATGTGTGCGAAGGACAATCTTCACAGCAGGTTACAATCCATTCTCTCTAGGAAAGAATGCCTCAGCAAGGAAGATGGCCTGATAAATGTAAAACTTGGTATCATGTTCGCTGTACCAAACAATGGCATCTGAAAAGTCTAAAATGTGAGGATGAATTTCAAGGGAAGCTGATTAAATGCCAAATGGTTTTCAGATAAGGGTTTTCACCCGCATTTCTGAATCCTGCGAAATGAATACTATAACTGGCCATCCAGAAGTAAAAAAGAGCAACACGGTGTGATGAAGAAAGATTTGTATGCTTCCACTCTGAAACCTACATTACAGTGAATAAAATGACATAGGGAGCTTGCATATATTTCTAGATTGATAATAATGTTCTGATCTGCATTTTGAAAAATACTTCTATCAGTTTACTTTGAGATTTACTGATCATCTTTTCCCTGAACTTCATGGAACGTTCTTTTTTTTAAATTATTTTTAAAATTTTACTTATTTATTTGAGAGAGAGAGACAAAGTCAGAGCATGAACATGAGCAGTGGGGAGGAGGCAGAGGAAGAGGGAGAAACAGACTCCCCGCTGAGCAGGGAGCCCAACAGACAGGTGGGGAGTCTGACGTGGCGCTTGATCCCAGGATCCTGAGATCATGACCTGAGCTGAAGGCAGACTCAACGAACTGAGCCACCCAGGCGCACCTTCATGGAACATTCTGATAATTTAGTAACCCATCCTGAGTACACGGTTATATAATTATTTGTAAAATGTTTTCTCCTTTGAGGATAATACTGTGTTTACTCTGCCACAATCTATTTGCAGATTCTTAATTTAGATGCATTATTTTGGAGAGATGGGCATCTCTATAGGATTTAAATTATACCCTTATTCTAGAGACATGAAGCCTTTTGCACAACCACAAAGACTAACGGGGACCAGAAATATTTAGGAGTAATGAGTAGAGGAAGAAAAAGTTATTCTGAGGGACACGCATAGAAATACTTCTGATAATCCTTGAGAAAATAATATCATACTCTCTCTTTTCTATACATTCAAGGCAAGTTCTACTGATGTCTTAACCTCCTGTCTTATATCAGGCCAAAATAGAAGACCTATGGTGAAAAGTAGGTAGAGGTGCAATGCAATAGGGACCAGAAAAGGAAAGTCTAGCTTATTGATGACAGCACTGGTTGGCATTAAATAATATATAGTTAAGTTTGCATAAATATGCTTTTCAACTATCATTGCTGTGCTACCAGTAACTTCTCAAGTGCTGAAATATTTTTTTCTAATTTTTTTTCTCAGATCTTTTCCAGTTTCTACATGTCCTCTTCATGTAGGTAGATTACTTAGGATTGACTATTTTTAAATAAGTACTAATAGAAATACTATTCACCAGAGATAACTTTTGGCCAAGTCTTTATGCTAAAAAACATGCCATGGCTACAAATGTTTAGATACTCTTCCAAGCTAATTTTAACACATATTGCCTCAGTAAATGTTAGTTGAAGATGTCCTCCACACACTAGCATGTATGTTCTCTGATGTCAGGGAGCATATTCTCTCAATCTTCCCCATCCTGACATTTAGCATAATGACTGGCCTCTGATCATGTTCAATGCACATGATTTCACATGCAACACACAAAAAAATACATGATTAATACCAGGTCCGTGACAATAGGAAATCTTTTTTTTTTTTTTCACAGAACAGAGCCTAGCAAAATAAATATTGCCTAAATTAATAAAAAAGTTGCATTAACTATTTTTATATTCTGAAGCTGTTCTGAGCTCTAATCATTTTGGTCTCAGAATTTTTTTAAAAATTCATATAATCAAGATTGGCAGTTGGAATTTTCAAAGAAATATAATTTACTAGAGAAAACTAAGGTACTTTGTCACATCAATTTAAAAACCCCCAAATTACATAAAGTTTCGGTATCTTCTGTCACTGGGTGAGAAAAATATATACAAATCCTAGGTTCATGGTGAGAAAGTGGTAGGACTATACAAACCAGAAGTGTTAAATAAATGATAATCCAAACTGCCAGACTGAAATGACATGCAGTTAGTCTAATAAGGTCAATCTATAGCTCAATGTACAGTGGTTTACTGTACTGAAAACACCTTGACTCCAGACAAAGTTTCTCTGGACTGAATTGTAAGTGGTATTTCTATTCTCTCATTAGTATACATAAACTCTGTATTGTAATTAAAGCATTTCCCAGACCCTTTGCCTAGTATTGACCTTTACATTAGGAAGGAAGTTATCAAAGATATTATTCAAACCAAGAATTCTTCTATTTGGTCTAAGAAAACTCTTTAATGGACAAAGTACTGAAAATAATGATGAAATTAATGCCTTCTTAAGTATGTCTAGTATTGCTTTATTTTCCATATCCTTAATTATCAGTAGCAAAGCATCAGCTGTGTTTATTTCCCACTCTATATTTAGCTACATTTTTTAATATCATCTTTATAACATTGTGCAAAGAAAAGCTAATCTCAGAAACATCTGTCCCTATTTCTACATATACGTAGCACTCTTCCTCATGTCACTAATGGAGCTAAAACTAGGGCATGGGTAAAACTTCTTAAGGAATAAGCTCTTAGAGCATCATGTATTCACTGATTCAGTTATTTATTCAACAATTAATAACTAATGATGTTCCAGACATCGTGCTAGGTGGTGGTGGTACAATTTTGAACAACAATAGAATACAGCTCTCTGAGGACAGTGACACTAAGTATCACGGAAGTGAGAGTACTTGCTGCTATGGACACAGATAACAGGAATTGACCCGACACAGACTTCCTTGAGGAAAACATATCATAGAGCTGAGAGCTAATGTAAGCATAGAAGTGGTAGGAAGAGCATTTGGGTAGAAGAAAGAGAAAAAAAAAAGACAATTCCTCCATTGTAGCAGAAATTTGTCATTGTCCCACAGAACTGAAGGGAGGTCCATATAGTAGGAGCACAGAGAATGTGCGAGAAGGTGGCAAGATTACTAGATGTTGTTCAAGATTCACCTTCCTGTCATTCTGCTCACAA
This sequence comes from Mirounga leonina, assembly GCF_011800145.1. Lineage (NCBI taxonomy): Eukaryota > Metazoa > Chordata > Mammalia > Carnivora > Phocidae > Mirounga > Mirounga leonina. Next base: position 7,790,709 of record NW_023270757.1, on the reverse strand, counting down.
GCGAGATTATATTTTTCAGCTGTTCTTGGGCTAGTTTTGGTCATATGGCTGAAACTAGTCAATGGAATATGAGTGTATATAACCTATGTTATTTCCAGGTCAGGATTTTAAGAAGAATTGTGTCCCTTCGGGTTGTCTTTCTTTTTCTCCTGGTTGGATGAAGATGATGACAATGCCTTGGAACTGGTAGCTCTACAAGAGAAAAGGGGCCTGGGTTCCTAAATTAATGAGCAGAAGGAAAAGGCTAGCCAATCAGAATACCCACTTTGAACTTCTATAATGAGAAATCTATCTCTACTATGCTTGATACAATATACATTTTAGAGTTTATTTGTTACTGAAATTTAGCCTGATATAACCAATACAGAAATGTGCAGTTTGAAGTGAGGTATTGCCATGAGAAAACTTAAATATATGGCACTGAGTGGAAAGCAATGATATACTCACCAGAAAGCTAGAGACCCATATGATGCAGTGGCAAAGCATGATTAAAATGTTGCCTGCAATAATTAGAAAGCCAACCATGTGCCTATAGAACCTCTAACTTTAGGAAAATTTAGGAATTAAAGCTTAATGCTTGCTCTTGGCTTCTTGTTCCCTATAACAAGGTTATTTTAAAAGAGATAAGATCAGGCAAAGAATTTCAGGTTTGCAAACAAATAAAAGAAAATAGAAAATGGCCAGAAATTTGGATCCTCACAAGGTTTGACAGCTTCCTGCTAAAAGTCATATGCAAACTAATCTGAACATTCTTGATTTAAAAAAAAAAAATTAAGTATTGAGTTTTTGTTACTGGCATTAAATGGTCCTGCCTTTTCCATATATTTTGGGGGTTGTGATATCACCGACCGCAGGAAACCAGACAATGCGAGTCTACTAAGGGAGTATCAGCAACTATCCCAAAAGTTTGCTATTTAGAGAAGACTGTACTTGACAACCATGATTTAACACATGCTGCAGAGGAAGACTTATTTATACATCACTCTGTGAAGCCTAATGTTTCATTTAAATCAGGTGACCACTCATATAAAATAATCTTATATATTTTTAACTTCAAGTTTCCATGTGCATTTTAGAAAGATAAAGAGAAAACTGTTAATATGTTGATTCCATTAGCAAAAGGAAAAAAAAACATTTTGAACAGTTACATAAGGCCAGTTTTATATATCTATCCTCAAAGTCCTTCCCATCTGAGGCAATGAGAAGCTGGCCATCTAAAAGAGTGGATTCTGGCACTCCCAAAGACAAGTTGCCATCACCAGGAGACTGGGGGAGTAGTAAAGCCAGTGCCTAGAAAATGGGACCACCCCTCCCAGGCTTGCCCATGGACTGGCAAGCAGCCAACCTCATTTCCTTCATCCCATGAGCATGCATAAAGTTTCCCTAGGTCATGGCATCACTTTAAGGAAAAGGAGAGATCAGAAGAGAAGAAAAAAGTGGGGGCTGAACTTTGAATATATGAAATACTTACCTTCAAAATATCAAACCTTGAAGTAGCAAATTTAATGTCTTGTTCTCCATCTGTGCAAATAGAAACTTTAGAGCAATGCCAGAAGTGATAGAACACAGCTATATAACTGTTGCACGTTCAGCATAGTGTGCTAAATTATTAACACAAGTGTATCATTCACATGTCTCTCTGTAATAAATTAAAGGTCACCACCTGTCTAGACCTGCATAACCCATGCCCCTGCCAGGTAAATCTTTATGTTTCCTACTCCATTTTATATAACCAGTGAGTGGTAGAGTCATTCTCAAACCCATATGTTTGGCTCTAAAACTTTTATTTTCCACAATTTCATGCCACTTCCCTGTAGCATGACATTTGCCTTTGTTAGGCTGCCTTTGTTCCAGAAATGTCTTAGTGAAATGTGCTACCACCAACCACACTCTAGTGTGAAATTTCAAAGTGGCCTCTCATACCCTTAACAGAAGCCTAGAAAATACTTCAATAAATAACGCATTCTCAATAACAACCATTCTTCCTCACCCTTCCTGATTAATCAATAATATTGCAGCATGTGCAATAAGCCTATTTAATCTTGGGCTTCTTTAAGGCGAGAGAATTTGAATTATTCAACTTTGTGCAGTATTTTCTCACCACTGCCACTACCACCCTATACTCATGATTTGTAAAGCTTCTTGGTGTTACTCCCTTTATTTCTAGTCTGATCAGTGACTCCTTTTAATTGTGATCTTAGACACATAGTAATGTTCTTCCCTTACTAGGAATGACCTCTTTTCTATACACCTATTCAAATAATATGCATCAAATCTGGGTCCCAGGTCAAAGTCCCCAAAGTGTGATTTTTTTTTTAAACATGTCACTTACCTGTTGCCAAAATCACATACAATTCATCTTGAGATAAAAATATAGCCACTTCATTAAAAAATTAAAAAGCTATACAGATATCAAATCCAATAAAACTTAGTAACTTTTTATTTATTTATTTTTTACAATTCGGTAGTGTCAATTACTGTTTGGTCACTGAACAATAAATATATTGACATAGTTGCCCCCAAGAACAATAAGACATGTATATAGTAGAATTAAGAACTTCCTTAGAGGGCGCCTGGGTGGCTCAGTTGGTTAAGCGACTGCCTTCGGCTCAGGTCATGATCCCAGGGTCCTGGGATCGAGTCCCACATCGGGCTCCTGGCTCAGCGGGGAGCCTGCTTCTCCCTCTGACCCTCTCCTCTCCCATGCTGTTTCTCTCTCGCTCTCTCTCTAATAAATAAATAAATAAAATCTTTAAAAAAAAAAGAACTTCCTTAGAGATATTGCTAGAATCACAAGCACTTAACAATGTGTTGCCCATAATATATAAAGAGGTTTTTAATTATGTACACTTCATGCTTTATCTTTCTTTAATTTAAGCTGATTAGTAAATTCTGAATGTAGGCTTCATAATAGAAATGGAAATATTTAATTAAAAAAGAGCTTCAAGCTTGAATTTTTGCATATTTTTATGGGACAGAAAGGAGGATGGAAACAATAGAAAATCAGCATAATAGAAGCAGCTCTGGATAGCCTGGTGAAAATAGTAGAGATTTCCAGTATGACCTTGGACAGACCATTTACAATTTGCTTCAACTTTTCGTATTTAAGCTGGGAGTTGTTGTTGTTTTGTTTTGTTTTTGTGGGATTTTTAAAATGTGTTATTTCAATAGTTTATTTCCGCTTGTCTTTGAATCTATCACGAATGAATCCAAAATTTTGTCTAATGCAGAGTGGGTTTTACATTTCTGCAGGCATTTTTTGGATATTGTGCATTTAAATGGGATGGGGGGTTGATGGAAATTTTAAAATACAATAAAAATTAAAACTTATCAAGTCTCAAACTGGCATGTACCTTACTGAACATAAATTTCAAGGTTAGCAGGAAGTAGTGGAATATATCTATTTCTCCATCTTTATAACCTTGATTTTTTTTTTCCTATGCATGATAGTGTATTGAATATGAATAGCTCCTGACTTTAAAATTTAAATGATCATATGGCCTGGGTTTAAGATTAGCTTATTTTGATGCTTTCTGCTTTTTTTAACTTGTTCTCATGATTTATACTATTAAAAATCCTAAAATTCTTATGAGAGGATAGATGAATAACACTCTTTCCCTTTCTACTGAAAAGAGTAGCAAGTGTGTCCCTAATATCTTTTATTTTTTCCCCTTTCTGTGCACAGGTCTTAAAGTAGCATTTCTTTTAAAATATAAGCAAACTGAGTGACTAAAAAAGTGACATCACTTTACTGTTAATAATTCCATTCTTAGCCATTTTTAGTAAATTGGAAAAGAAGATGGTATTTTTTTTCCATCAGTTTTAAAAATAGACCAGATGCTGTTAAAAAGGAAAAAAAAAAAAAACTGATCATATACTTCAGAAAGAAAAGCATAGCCAAAAAACTTTTTCTTTTTAAAGTTTTTTTTTAAAGACTTTATTTATTTGAGAGAGAGAGAATGAGAGACAGAGAGCACGAGAGGGAAGAGGGTCAGAGGGAGAAGCAGACCCCCTGCTGAGCAGGGAGCCCGACATGGGACTCAATCCTAGGACTCCAGGATCATGACCTGAGCCGAAGGCAGTTGCTTAACCAACTGAGCCACCCAGGCGCCCAAACTTTTTCTTTCTTTTTAAAAATATGTTGAATTTTGGAATTCAGAGATTTTCTTTTACACTTTCATGGAAGTTGATTATTGGCTTCTAAAATCAATGGCCCACAAACTGGAATCTGATCAATCAATTACAAATTTGACATACATTGTCCCCTTCTTATAACTGCAAACAGAATTAGGAAGTGATTAGAGGAGGATGGAGGGGGCATTAGAGATTTTGGGGTCAAAAGCTAAAACCAAATGTTCATTTAGAAGAAAAAATAAGTCATGAAATTACAGGTGATTCAGCAAGACCAAAAGTCATCTGAGTGGTCAGAAGATTAACTTATTTTTGTCTTCATTTGTTCACTGAGCCAATAATCATTAAGTGCCTACCATGTGCAAGCCCTGTGATAAGTATATGAATGAAAAGGACACAGACTATGAAAATTAATAACAAAGAGCCCTGATCTAATCTATGTGGATTGGGGAGATTTTCCTAAGGAAGAGACATTTAAATTGGGATATAAATAATATGTAGGAATTGATATATCTTGATGGGGTGGAACAAATCTTTAAGACAGTGGGAACAGCTCTAAGAGGGACTATGAAGCATTAGAAAAACTAAAAGAACTTTAAAGTAGACAGAATGTAGACAGGGTGAGGTGAGGTGGTGACAATATATATAAATCTCACAAAAGGAAATCACTGACTCATAAAGTAAAACTTTGAAAATGTTTGGCAAACTTTAATTTCCATACTAATTCTGATTTTAGATGTCTATTCTTCACTGGTTGATATGTGAAAAGTCTTGCATATAATGCATCACATTAAATTTGAAACATTAAAGTTTATTTTCAAAAATTAAAATATCTTTCAAAATTATTTATAACAGCTTTGTCTCCCCAGCGAGCACATACGCACGCGCGCACACACACCCCCCCACACACACTTGTGTTCTATTGTCTCCTATTTCCTGGAGCTCCAAGTCATCCCCACTTCTTTCTTTTTTGTACTGAACTAAATTTAAATAAAATATTCATTCGATGAGAGCAAAGACATTCCAAATTCTCCAATAACCACAAAACTCCTTGAAAACTATGAATAAATGAATGTACACAAGATAAAGTTGATTTCATTTTTTCAGGCCTGTGACTTTTATCCCTGGCCAGAATTTGGTTATTGCTTCCATGTTCCTTTTTTTTTTAAGATTTTATTTATTTATTTGACAGAGACACAAGCAGGGGGAGTGGGAGAATCAGGCTTCCTGAGGAGCAGGGAGCCCAATGTGGGACTCGATCCTGGGACCCTGGGATCATGAACTGAGCTGAAGGCAGAGGCTTAACGACTGAACCACCCAGGCGCCCCTTTCCACGTTCCTATTGGATTATAGGCCTTGACTATAGAAGTATTATAGCTTCATAGGGAAGGAATAGAAACAGAAATGTTTGCATACCAGAAAATACACAGTCCCATTTTATATAATAGCTACACAGCAGGACTGTTTTACTGGTAATTTGAAAATATCGGTCAGATCTATTTCTATTATATCCAAATATAAATTGCTTGATAAATGTGGATGTTAAGATTATATAACAAATGTGTCAATAACAGCCCTTGGAAAATGCTCTTTGAAGTTATTCTGTTCTTTAAAAAAATATATTTGAGGGCACCTGGGTGGCTCAGTCGGTTAAGCGACTGCCTTCGGCTCAGGTCATGATCCTGGAGTCCCGGGACCGAGTCCCGCATCGGGCTCCCTGCTTGGCGGGGAGTCTGCTTCTCCCTCTGACCCTCCTCCCTCTCATGCTCTCTGTCTCTCATTCTCTCTGTCTCAAATAAATAAATAAAATCTTTAAAATACTGAGGGTTAGGGGGCGCCTGGGTGGCTCAGTTGGTTAAGCGACTGCCTTCGGCTCAGGTCATGATCCTAGAGTCCCAGGATCGAGTCCCGCATCGGGCTCCCTGCTCGGCAGGGAGTCTGCTTCTCCCTCTGACCCTCCTCCCTCTCATGCTCTCTGTCTCTCATTCTCTCTCTCTCAAATAAATAAAATCTTAAAAAAATAAAAAAATAAAAAATAAAAAATAAAAAAATATCTTTGAAAGCACACTGTGTGTCAGTATCCTAGATGCTTCTTATGTGTGATTTTATATAAATCTGAAAATAACTCTAGGAAATGGGCAGTATAGATAAGGAAAAATAAGGCTTCTATTATTCAGGAACTAGCCCAAGTACTTAAGTGAAGGAACCAGGATTCAATCCTAGGACTTTCTAATTCCAAATCCTACACCCTCATGGACTTTATCATGTTTCCTAGGAGATCACTACTCTTTTTGTTTTGATCTTAGATTTCAAAGCGCTTTAATAATTGTATACCAGTTACTCTACCCAAAAGCTAATCTCCCTATAAATGATCTTTAGTATGAGTAAAAACTGGCTCAGTCAGTTGAGTAGCCAACTCTTGATTTCGGCTCAGGTCGTGATCTCAGAGTCCTAGGATCAAGCCCTGCATCGGGCTTCTTCCTCAGTTGGAAGTCTGCTTGAGAATTCTTTCCTTCTCCCTCAGCCCCTCCCACCCCTGGCTCATGTGCTCTCTCTCTCTAAAAAATCAAAACAAAACAAAGCAAAAAAACAAAATAACAAGAAACAAAAAACTGGGGGTCCATATTGATTCTCTTTCAAAAAGACATTTCTTTTGTCCTTGGGGAAATAAAGCAATGATTTTTATTTTCTGCACCATCTATTATTTCCTCTTTGTCTTCCTCCTGAATATAAGAACCATTATTCCTTAACTCTGAACTCTCCAATTTAATAATCTTATACAAATACAACATCTTAAATGTCACTCTAATGAAAGTCAGTCCCAAAACTCTCTATCTCCATCTCTGCACTGAACTTTCCTCCACTATCTTCAGTCACCTGAATACCATCCAGGCTTACCAGCTTTAAAGCCTTCAAGTCATTTTACCCCTTCCCCCTGTCCCCTATTGATAGTGATAGCATTGCTACAATATTGATTGTTCTGTTCTTATTTTAAAATAAATCCTGGATTCAGGAGCAAGATGGCGGAGGAGTAGGAGACCTGGATTTCATCTGGTCCCAGGGATTCAGCTGGATAGGGATCAAACCATTCTGAACACCTATGAACTCAACAAGAGATCGAAGAAAAGAATAGCAGCAACTCTCTGAACAGAAAAGCGAACACTTTCTGGAAGGTAGGGCATGTGGAGAAGTGAATCTGAGGTGATATTCAGGAGGATAGACAGCGGGGGAGGGGCCTCTGTCGGCCGCTTCTGGCAAGTGATAGAGCCCCGGAGCACAAAATCGGAACTTTTAGAGGTCGGCTCCGCTGAGGGACGTCTCCAGTGGCTAAGCAGGGAGTGAAGCTCCATGGGACAGTGTGGTCTCAGGACGCCCAGGGTCACAGAAAGACCGGGGGTGCCTGAGAGTGGCAGAGCTCCCAGGTATCTGAGCAGGGAAGCCGGATGCAGAGGCGGAGCCCAGGTGCGGGCTCTCAGCTCGGGGTTGCCATAAACCGTGATCCGCGGCACAGTCGGGCCCTGCTCCTCCAGCAGGGACCCAACAAGCAGCAGATCTGGGGAGACTCACCTTCCTCCCCCGGTAGGAGCCGCGCGGGAGCGCACCGCAAGGATCTGCTGGGTTTGGAGACTCCACCCGGGGTTGTGCGCTAGAGATAGAAATGCTCAGTCACAGGCCAGGTGAGCATGGAGTTCGGCCAGAGACCAGGGAGATGGAAGTGATTGACTGCTTTTCTCTGGGGTGCACTGAGGAGTGGGGCCCCGAATTCTCGGCTCCTCTGGGGCAGAGTTTGGGAGGCTGCCATTTTCAATCTTGTCCTCTAAAGCTGTACAGAAAGTTTGCAGGGAACAAAAGCTCCTTAGAGCAAACCTGAGCAGATTACTTAGCCGGGACAGGGCAAGGGCGGGACAATTCCGTCTCCGGCAGAGACATCTGGGAACAATGGCAACAGGCCCCTCCCCCAGAAGATCTGCGAGAACAGCCAGCCAAGATGAAGTTTACCGATCAATGAGAACGGCAGAACTCCAGTGCTAGGGGAATACTGCACATAGAATTCATGGCTTTTTTACCATGATTCTTTAGACTTTCAAAGTTAATTTTTTTTAATTATTCTTTTTCCCTTTTTCAATCAATATCTTATCAATACCATTTTTAAAGAACATTTTTATTTTTCATTTTTAGAGTCATATTCCATCCCTTCATAGTAGTTACCCTTATTTTTGGCATATATATATAAGTTATTCTCTCTTTAAAATTTTGAGATAGTTTCTTCTAACAGATCAAAATATACCCCAAATCTCTAGTGTATGGCTTTGTTCTACTCTCCTGCCTGATCACATTCTCTCCCTTTTTTTTTCTTTTTTTTTAAATCCCCTTCTTTCTTTTTTAAAACAACTTCTTATCAATTTCTTTTATAATTTTTTTATAATTTTCATCTTTACAGTCATATTCCATCCCTTCACCATATCAACGCTTATTTTGTCGTTTATGTTTTTCTTTCTTTAAAATTTTGGGAGGCACTTTCTTCTAACAGACCAAAATACACCCCAAATCTAGTGTGTGGCACGGATCTATGTACCAGCCTGATCATATTTGATCATATTCTGTTTTTTTTGTTTTGTTTTGTTCTGTTTTTGTTTGTTTTCATCTTTTTCTTTTTCTTTTTTCTTTCTTTCCCTTTCTTTCCCCCGGCTTCAGGTCTCTTCTGATTTGTTTACAGTATATTTTCCGGAGATGTTGTTACCTTGTTAGCATTTTGTTCTCTCATTAATCTGTTCTCCTCTGGACAAATTGACAAGATGAAAAAAATCACCTCAAAAAAAAGAACAAGAGGTAGTACTGACTGCCAGGGAGCTACTCAATATGGACATTAGTACAATGTCGGATCTAGAGTTCAGAATCATCACTTTAAAAATACTAGCTGGGCTTGAAAAAAGCATGGAAGTTATTAAAGAAAACATTTCTGGAGAAGTAAAAGAACTAAAATCTAAACAAGTCGAAATCAAAAAGGCTATTAATGAGGTGCAATCAAAAATGGAGGCACTAACTGCTAGGATAAATGAGGCAGAAGAGAGATTCAGTGATATAGAAGACCAAATGATGGAAAATAAAGAAGCTGAGAAAAAGAGAGATAAACAACTACTGGATCACGAAGGCAGAATTTGAGAGATAAGTGATACCATGAGACAAAACAACATTAGAATAATTGGGATCCCAGAAGTAGAAGAAAGAGAGAGAGGGGCAGAAGGTATATTGGAGCAAATTATAGCAGAGAACTTCCCTAATTTGGGGAAGGAAAAAGGCATCAAAATCCAGGAAGCACAGAGAACCCCTCTCAAAATCGATAAAAATAGCTCAACACCCCAACATCTAATAGTAAAACTTATGAGTCTCATAGACAAAGAGAAAATCCTGAAAGCAGCTTGGGAGAAGAGATATGTAACCTACCATGGTAGAAACATTAGACTGGCAACAGACCTATCCACAGAGACCTGGCTGGCCAGAAAGGACTGACATGATATATTCAGAGCACTAAATGAGAAAATATGCAGCCAAGAATACTCTATCCAGCTAGGCTGTCATTGAAAATAGGAGAGATAAAAAGCTTCCAGAACAAACAAAAAGTAAAAGAATTTGCAAACACAAAACCAGCCCTACAAGAAATATTGAAAGGGGTCTTCTAAGCAAAGAGAGAGCCTAAAAGCAACATAGACCAGAAAGGAACACAGACAATATACAGTAAGAGTCACCTGACAGGCAATACAATGGCACTAAATTCATATCTTTCAGTAGTTATCCTGAATATAAATGGGCTAAATGCCCCAATCAAAAGACACAGGCTATCAGATTGGGTTAAAAAACAAGACCCATCAATATGCTGTCTGCAAGAGACTCACTTTAGACCCAAAGACACCCCCAGATTGAAAGTGAGGGGGTGGAAAACCATTTACCATGCTAATGGACACCAAAAGAAAGTTGGGGTGGCAATCCTTATATCAGACAAATTAGATTTTAAACCAAAGACTGTAATAAGAGATGAGGAAGGATACTGTATCCTACTTAAAGGGTCTATCCAACAAGATCTAACAATTGTAAATATCTAAGCCCCTAACATGGGAGCAGCCAATTATATAAGCCAATTAATAACAAAAGCAAAGAAACACATTGACAACAATACAATAATAGTGGGGGACTTTAACACCTCCCTCACTGAAATGGACAGATCGTCTAAGCAAAAGATCAACAAGGAAATAAAGACTTTAAATGACACACTGGAGCAAATGAACTTCACAGACAAATTCAGAACATTCCATCCCAAAGCATCAGAATACACATTCTTCTCTAGTACCTATGGAACATTCTCCAGAATTGATCACATCCTAGGTCATAAATCAGGTCTCAACCAGTACCAAAAGATTGGGATCATTCCATGCAAATTTTCAGAACACAATGCTTTGAAATTAGAACCCAATCACAAGAGGAAAGTCGGAAAGAATTCAAATACATGGAGGCTAAAGAGCATCCTACAAAAGAATGAATGGGTCAATGAGGAAATTAAAGAAGAATTATAAAAATTCATGGAAACCAATGAAAATGAAAACACAACTATTCAAAATCTTTGGGATGCAGCAAAGGCAGTCCTAAGAGGAAATTATATAGCAATACAAGCTTTTCTCAAGAAACAAGAAAGGTCTCAAGTACACAACCTAACCCTACACCTAAAGGAGCTGCAGAAAGAACAGCAAAGAAAGCCTAAACCCAGCAGGAGAAGAGAAATAATAAAGATCAGAGCAGAAATCAATGAAATAGAAACCAAAAGAACAGTAGAACAGATTAACAAAAAATTAACAAGATTGATAAACCCCTGGCCAGACTTTTCAAAAAGAAAAGAGAAATGACCCAAGTCAACAAATTCATGAATGAAAGAGGAGAGATCACCACCAAACCAAAGAAATACAAACAATTATAAGAACATATTATGAGCAACTCTATGCCAGCAAATTAGATAACCTGGAAGAAATGGATGTATCAACTACCAAAACAGAGCCAGGAAGAAATAGAAAACCTGAACAGACCTATAACCACTAAGGAAATTGAAGCAGTAATCAAAAATCTCCCAAAAAACAAATCCCAGGGCCAGATGGCTTCCCAGGGGAATTCTACCAAACATTTAAAGAAGAATTACTACCCATTCTTCTGAAACTGTTCCAAAAAATAGAAATGGGAGGAAAACTTCCAAACTCATTTTATGAGGCCAGCATTACCTTGATCCCAAAACCAGACAAAGACCCCATCAAAAAGGAGGATTACAGACCAATATCCTTGATGAACTGGATGCAAAAACTCTCACCAAAATATGAGCCAGTAGGATCCAACAGTACATTAAAAGGGTTATTCACCACGACCAAGTGGGATTTATCCCTGGGCTGCAAGGTTGGTTCAACATCCACAAATCAATCAACGTGATACACTACATTAAGAAAAGAAAGAACAAGAATCATCTGATCCTCTCAATAGATGCTAGTATCCAAAATCTATAAAGAACTTATCAAACTCAACACCCAAAGAACAAATGATCCAATCATGAAATGGGCAGAAGACATGAACAAACATTTTTCCAAAGAAGACATCCAAATGGCCAACAGACACATGAAAAAGTGCTGAACATCACTCGGCATCAGGGAAATCCAAATCAAAACCTCGATGAGATACCAACTCACACCAGCCAGAATGGCTAAAATTAACAAGTCAGGAAATGATAGGTGTTGTGGGGATGCGGAGAAAGGGGAACCCTCCTACACTGTTGGTGGGAATGCAAGCTGGTGCAGCCATTCTGGAAAAAGGTTCCTCAAAAAGTTGAAAAGAGCTACCATATGATCCAGCAATTACACTACTGGGTACTTACCCCAAAGATACAAATGTAGGGATCCGAAGGGGTATGTGCACCCTGATTTTATAGCAGCCATGTCCACAATAGCCAAACTATGGAAAGAGCCAAGATGTCCATCGTCAGATGAATGGATAAAGAAGAAGTGGTATATATATACAATGGAATATTATGCAGCCATCAAAAGGAATGAGATCTTGCCATTTGCAACGACATGGATGGAACTGGAGGGTGTTATGCTGAGCGAAATAAGTCAATTAGAGAAACACATGTATCATATGACCTCACTGATATGAGGAATTCTTAATCTCAGGAAACAAACTGAGGGTTGCTGGAGTGGAGTGTTGGTGTGGGAGGGATGGGGTGGCTGGGTGATAGACACTGGGGAGGTTATGTGCTATGCTGAGTGCTGTGAATTGTGCAAGACTGTTGAATCACAGATCTGTACCTCTGAAACAAATAATGCAATATATGTTAAGAAAAAAAAAAATAGAAGAAGAAGAAGATAGTAAGAGGGGAAGAATGAAGGGGGGAAATCAGAGCAGAAAAGAACCATGAGGGACGATGGACTCTGAAAAACAAACTGAAGGTTTTGGGGGGCAGGGGGTGGGAGGTTGGGTTAGCCTGGTGATGGGTATTAAAGAGGGCACGTTCAGCATGGAGCACTGGGTGTTATGCACAAACAATGAATCATGGAACACTTCATCTAAAACTAATGGTGTAATGTATGGGGATTAACATAAGAATAAAAAAAAAAAAACTAATGATGGAATGCAGGGTGATTAACATAACTACAAAATTTAAAAAAAAAATACAAAAATAAATAATAAAATCCTGGATTCAATTCAAGAAAACTTAATATATCATCATTAAAATATATAAGCCATTTTTTTAATTATCATTTTTTTTAAGAAAACAAAATTTATATGTAGAACATAATACACACCACACCCTGACCATGAAATTTTCGTCACTTTTGTTCCCCTGTAATTTCCATCAACCTGGTAGAATGATGCCATTGCTGAATCTATGACCTGGCAGGTTTTATAGAGGAGAAAACATAAGAAAAATGTGGTCCAATAAACCATGTTTGGAAATGCTGTTTTGTCTCAGGTTTCTTGAAGGAGTTTCCACTTCAGTCAAACAGCTGTGATTTCTTTTATTTATTACCTTTTCTCTTTGTCCATTATCATCTAGGTCTTTTGCACAGCCCCTGAACTGCTCTTTGTCCCTGATTTAGATATACATTTGGTGGCCCAGTCACCATTTACCATACTTCTATTGCTCAGTACACTATGGGCATTTTTAGAAAGTTTACATATCAGGACTCCTTACTCTCCCCCACAGCAAAGGAACATGATTGTGATGGTTAAGAGGTTTTTTCATCCTTCCTTATGATGCTTTCATTGTTCCTGGGAGTTCCCATACCTGGCTTGCTCAATTCAAACTTGAGACCCTTCCAATAAATTCCCTTTTGCTTAAGTTAGAATCCTTATAAGCATATCTCTCTAAGACATCCTCTTCCATCCATTCTGTACACAGATATTTAATTTATCTTCTTAATTTAAATATAGTCAAAAGTTAAACAGTCTATGAGCGCTCAATGGAAGCAGAATAGTATTCAGAAACACAGTACGTTAAATATGAAAATAGAAAGATATGAACCTGTGACATCATAAAGAAATATCTTTTCCATTTTTATCAGTAAAACTGGTACAACAATTGCAGAAACACCAGTTTTTACCACCAACACTAATGAGTACAGCTTGTGCTCACATTTCCCTCTCTAATAGCATTCTTCACTAAAAGGGAGGAGGGATGATTCCATTTCATTCGGCAGGAAAATTCCGATTAGGTCTGGAACTTCCAGTTATTATTATATATTAAGATTGCTTTCAAGAATGACAGGGAGAATGCTGGGGGTGGGAGAGAGGAAGGCAGCCCTTTAAAGGGTCTACTCCTATCCAAATTAAATAATTTGAAAATAAAAATTAGAAAGTAACTGGGGAGAGACTGGGAAGATGGCAGCAGAGTAAGAGGACCCTAGGCTTGCCCCATCCCACAAATACAACTAGATAACTATCAAACCATCCTAAATACCCCAGAAATCAATCTGAAGAACAAGCTCCACAACTATAGAGAAGAGGCCACATCAAAGAAGGTAGGAAGTGCGGAGACACAGTTTGAGAGAGAAACAGATCATGGCTGCTGCAGTAGGGAGGGAGTCATGGTCATGAAAAAGGGCAAGAGACAGACTAGCACACAGAGAAGTCCACAAGGGAGGAGAAATCCCCATAGCAATTGGCTTGAAAAGTGAGAGCACCTGAATTTCATGAGTTCTTGCAACAAGTGGGACTTAAAGCCTGGAGTTTTAAAGATCAATATGCTTGGCTCTGGGAGAGCTTGGAGGACATTGGGGATGCTCTTGGAGAAAAGACAGGGCAGCAACCCGTGGACGTACAGCATAGAAACAGTGAGCTAAAATGCATCTGGGGCACAGAGTGGGGAGGTTATTTACTCATCTTGGAACATGTCCCAGGGAGGCCGTGTTCTTGGAGACACCCCTCAGGGAACAAAGGAATTGGCAGGTGCCATTTCCCTCCCCCACCCCTCAGCATAAACACAGAGCCACCTGCGGAAACCAGCATAGCATGGACACTAGCTACCTAACTTGCTTACACCAAGACTCCTGCCCCAAGCTCCAGAAGAACTGCCCTTCCTAGCTATGCTTGCCTCATTCCTAGCATGATGGGCTCCCTCTCCCAGAAGACTGGCCCAAACCCCACACCACATCTCCCAACCCAGGAGTTTTTCAAGGCCTCAGTTCCAGTGGCAGCTGTGACAGGTCTCATTTCACAAGCAGACCAGAGCACACATAGTTAAGCCTCACCACATTCAGGCCAGGGACCAAACACTGCACACAACAGAAAAAGAGAAAGAAATCCTCTGCAGAAGACTGGCCTGAAGGATAAAACAACCAGGACACAACAGCAGAGTGCATGCAGCACACACTGAAGACAATCCAGACCCTGAGGAACAGGGGGCACTACCCTCAAGGGCAATATAAGACTTCTTCTTCATTACCCTCAAGAACCAGAGATACAGCTGACTCCCAACACACAGAAACAGGCACACAGACCTAGAGAAAATAGAAGACAGAGGAATTGCCCCAAATGAAAGAACAGGACATGCCACAGCTGGAAATCTAAGCAAAACAGATATAAGTGACATGTCTGATGAATGTAAAGCAAAGATCATATGAATACTCACTGGACTTGAGAAAAGAGTAGAGGACATCAGTGAGAACACTAACACAGAGAAAAGGATTAACATAGCAAGATTAAGGCTTCCATAAATGAAATAAGAAATATGATTGATAGAATGAACAGCAGGCTAGAAGAAGCAAAGGAACAAACAAATGAAATGGAAAGTAATCAAGCTGAACAAAAGAGAGAAAAAAAAAGAGTACAAAATGGGAATAGACTTAGGGAACTCAGTGACTTCAAATGTAGTATCATTTACATTACAAGAGTCCCAGAAGAAGAAAAGAGGACCAAAAAATTATTTTAAGAAATAACAGCTGAAAACTTCCTTAATCTGAGGTGACAAACAAATATTCATATCCCGTAAGCACAGAGAACCCCCAACAAAATCAACAAAAGTAGATGACACCAAGGCATATTGTAATTAGAATGGCAAAATATAATGATAAAGAAAAAAATATGAAAAGCAGCAAGACAAAAGAAGACAGTTACATAGAAAAGAACCCACCCCCAACCCCACGCCAAATAAAGCTAGCAGTAGATTTTTCAGCAGAAATTTTCCAAGTCGGAGAAGAGTGGCATGCAATATTCAAAGTGCTGAATGGGACAAACTTGCATCCAAGAATACTCTATCCAGCAAGGCTATCAGTCAGAGTAGAAGGAGAAATAAAGTTTCCCAGAAAAACTAAAGGGGTTCATAGCCACTACACCAGCCCTGCAAAAAATATTAAAGGGGATTCTTTGAGTGAAAAGACCAAAAATGACAGTATTAAGGTAAAAATGAATATATCTAAAAAATCAATCAAGAAATTCAAAAAATCAGGGCGCCTGGGTGGCTCAGTCATTAAGCGTCTGCCTTCGGCTCAGGTCATGATCCCACAGTCCTGCAGTCGAGCCTCGCATCGGGCTCCCTGCTACTAAACAAAGAATGGGCCAACCAAGAAATAAAAGAAAACATCCAAAGTACATGGAAATAAATGAAAATATAAACACAAAGTTCCAAAACCTTTGTGATGCAGCAAGAAAACAGTTCTAAGAGGGAAATTGATAGCAACACAAGCCTACCTCAAGAGGCAAGAAAAATCTCAAATAACTTTATACCTAAAGGAACTAGAAAAAGAACAATAAAACATAAAACCAGCAAAAGGAAGGAAATAATAAAAATTAGAGCAGAAATAAATGACATAGAAACTAAAAGCAAACCAAAAATACCCACAATAGAAAAGATCAATAAAACCATGAGCTGGTACTTTGAAAAAATATCAATAAAATTGATAAACCTCTAGCCAGCCTTATCAAGAAAAAAAGAGAACAGATCCACATAAATAAAATCACAAATGAAAGAAGAGAAATAAAAACCAACATAGCAGAAATACAAACAATAATAAGAGATTATGAAAAACTATATGCCAACAAATTGGAAAACCTAGAAGAAATGGTTAAATTCCTAGAAACATATCAACTACCAAAACTGAAACAGGAAGAAATGGAAAATGTGAACACATTGATTATGAGCAATGAAATTGAATTAGTAATCAAAAAACTCCCAACAAACAAAAGTCCAGGACCAGATGACTTCACAGTTGAATTGTACCAAACACTGAAAGAAGAATTAATAGCTAGTCTTCTCAAATTATTCCAAAAAAATAGAAAAGGAAGGAAAACTTCCAAATTCATTCTATGATGTCAACATTATCCTGATACCAAAACTAGATAAAGACACCTCAGAAAAAGAGAACTACAGGCAAATATCCCTGATGAATATAGATGCAAAAGTCCTTAACAAACTACTAACAAACTGAATCAAACATTAAAAAAAATTTTTTTTTTCACCGCAATCAGTGGGATTTATTCCTGGTTTGTAAGGGTGGTTAAATATTTGCAAATCAATCATGATACATTAAGAAAAAGGACAAAAACAATATGATCATTTTAATAGACACAGGAAAAGCATTTGACAAAATACAGAATCCATTAATAATAATAACCCTCAGCAAGTCGGTTTAAAGGGAACATACCTCAACATTATAAAGACAATATATGAAAAACCCAGAGCTAACTCCATAGCTAACTCCATCCTCAATGGGAAAATACTGAGAGCCTTTCCCCTAAGGTGATGAACAAGACAAGGATGTTCATTCTCACCACTTCTATTCAACATAGAAGTGGAAGTCCTCACCATAGCAATCAGACTAAATAAATAAATAAATAAATAGCATTCAGATTGATAAGAAATAAGTAAAACTTTCATTATTTGCAGATGACATGATAATATATATATATAAAAACCAAAAGACTTGCTAAAACTGATAAAGTCAGTAAGGTTGCAGTATACAAAATCAATGTACAGAAATCTGTTGCATTTTTATACACCAATAATGAAGCAGCAGGAAAAGAAATTAAGAAAACAATTCCATTTACAATTGTAGCAAAAATAAACCTAACCAAAGAGGTGAAAGATCTGCACTCTAAAAACTATAAAACACTGATGAAATAAACTGAAGACAACACAAAGAAATGGAAAGACAGTCTATGTTCATGGATTGGAAGAAAAAATATTCTTAAAATGTCTATAATACTCAAAGCAATCTACACATTCAATGCAATTCCTATCAAAATACCAACAGCATTTTTCATAGAACTGGAACAAAAAATCTATAATTTGTATGGAAATAAAAAAGACTCTGAAGAGCCAAAACAATCTTGAAAAAGAAAAACAAAGCAGGAGGCATCACAGTTCCAGACTTAAAGTTATATTACAAAGCTGTAGTAATCAAAACAGTGTCATACTGGCACAAAAACAGACATATAGATCAATTGAACAGAATGAAATCAGAAATAGGGCACATTCTGGGATCGAGCCTCGAATTGGGCTCCGTGCTCAGCAGGGAGCCTACTTCTCCCTCTCCCTCTGCCTGCCTGCCTGCCTGCCTGTCTGCCTACCTGTGATCTCTCTCTCTCTCAAATAAATAAATAAAATATTAAAAAAAAAAGAAACTCAGAAATAAACCGACAATCAGATGGTCAATTAATCTTCAACAAAGGAGGAATGAATATCCAATGGGAAAAGGACAGTCTCTTTAACAAATGGTGTTGGGAAAACTGGACAACAAGATGCAAAAGAAAGAAACTGGACCCTTTTCTTGCACCATATACAAAAATAAATTCAAAATGGACTAAAGACCTAAATGTGAGATCTGAAACCGTAAAAATCCTAGGAGAGAACATAGGCAGTAACCTCTTTCACATCAGTTGTAGCATTTTTTTTTTCTAGATATGTCCCTAAGGCAAAGGAAACAAAAGCCAAAAACTAAACCATTGGGACTACATCAAAATAAAAAGCTTCTGCACAGAGAAGGAAACAATCAATAAAACCAATAGGCAACCTATAGAATGGAAGAAGATATTTGCAGATGACATATCTGATAAAGGGTTAGTATCCAAAATTTATAAAGAACCTATCAAACTTAACACCCAAAATACATATAATCAAATTAAAAAGTGGGCAGAACACATGAACTGACATTTCTCCAAAGAAGACCTACAGATGGCCAACAGACACATGAAAAGATGTTTGACATCACTCACTTTCAGGGAAATGCAAATCAAAACTATGTGTGATATCACCTCATACCTATCAGAATTGCTAACATCAACAACACAAGAAACAACAGGTGTTGGCAAGGACATGGAGAAAGAGGAACACTTGTGCACTCTTGGTGGGAATGCAAATTAGTATAGCCCCTATAGAAAGCATATCGAGGTTCCTTAAAATTTAGAAACAGAACTACCTTAAGATCCAGCAATCGCACTACTGGGTATTTATCCAAAGAATACAAGAACACTAATTTAAAGAGATATAGGTACCCCTATGTTCAGAGCCACATTTATTTATAATAGCCAAGATATGGAAGGAGTCTAAGTGTCCATCAATTGATGAATGGGCAAAGAAGAAGTATATAAAATATATAAAATATTTACACACACACACACATATATATATACATATATAAGTATGTGTATATATATATATAATGGAATATTACTCAGCCATAAAAAAAGAATGAGGGTGCCTGGGTGGCTCAGTCATTAAGTGTCTGCCTTTGGCTCAGGTCATGATCCCAGGGTCCTGGGATCGAGCCCCATATCGGGCTCCCTGCTCAGCGGGAAGCTGGCTTCTCCCTCTCCCACTCCCCCTGCTTGTGTTCCTGCTCTCACTCTCTCTCTCTGTCAAATAAAAAAATAAAATCTTTAAAAAAAAAAAAAAAGAATGAAATCTTGTCATTTGCAAGAATGTAGATGAATATAGAGGGTATAATGCTAAGTAAAATAAATCAGTCAGAGAAAGACAAATGCCATATGATTTCACTCATGTGGAATTTAAGAAATGAAACAAATGAACAAAGAAAAAAATACAAACAACAACATAAACCCAGACTCTTAAATATAGAGATCATACTGGTGGTTACCAGAGGGGAGTAAGGTAGGAGGGTGGGTGAAATAGATGAAGGTGATTAAAGAGTACATTTATCATGATGAACACCGAGTAATGTATAGGGTTGTTGAATCACTATTGTACACCTGAAATTAATGTAACACTGTATGTTAATTATACTGGAATTAAAAAATAAAAAGTAATTGGACATTATGAAAAGTAGTTGAATCTATGAAGGGCCATAAATTCATAATGCTACTGAAACAAATAAAATCAACATAAAGTATTCAAAATAATAATTGAATATAAAAAATGATGATTGTAATAGGATATACTTATGCTGTCATTAATTTTTATAAATGGACAGGTATTCATTAATATATGAATATTAAAATTATTTTAAAGGCACTTGGTATATAAATACATATGTCTATGTAAGTATGTAGATATATGATTTATAAAACATATTTACCTCTCTACCTGGGGAAGATTAATCAAAAGTTATTCTGAGTAAGCAAATGTGAATATTAGCACTGAAAAAAACTGAGAAAGAATGGTTAATACCAATCGCACAGAGTATTTCAGTGACATTGTATTAGGTTGGTAGGGCTGAAGCACCATAGACTCAGTCTTTAACAAAATGTTCTGTCTCCCAGTTCTGGAGGTTAGATGTGAGAAATCAAGGCGTCTGAAGATTAGGTTCCTTCTGAAGTCTGTGAAGAAGAATCTGTCCCATGCCTCTCCTCCAGTTTCCAGGGCTTTGCTGACAATCTTTGCCAGTTCTTGGCTTATAGAATCATCGTCCCAATCTCTGTCTTTATCTTTACATGGCAATCTTTCTATGTGTTTTTCTCTGTCTAAATCTCCCTTTTTGATAAGAACAGCAGTCATATTGGATTAGAGCCCCCCATAATGACTTCACCTTAACTAATTACATCTGCAGCAACCTTATTTCCAAAAAAGGTCCATTATGAGGTACTGGAGGTTAGGACTTCAACATGTGAATTTGGAGAAGAACATAATTCAACCCAGACATTCAGTGCCATCACACTTGTTACAATACTTCCAGTGGGTATTTGTGAGTAGCTTGCACTTTTGCATTATCCAGAGAGAGGAAATGTACACATCTTTACATGTGTAATAATTTTTAAACATTTTTTTTTACCTTGAAACAATTTTATATTCACAGAAACATTTACAAAGAGTTCCCACATGCCCTTCAAGAATAAGAAATTAGCACCACTAAACTGAAGACTTCATTTGGATTTTGCTAGTTTTTCCAAACAAGTCTTTTTACTGTTCCAGAATCCAATCCTGAATACCACATTGCATTTAGTATACATAACATAGTTTTAAAATAAGTATGGTGCTCAGTCATTAAGCAATTGCCTTAGGCTCAGGTCATGATCCCTGGGTCCTGGGATTGAGTCCCACATCAAGCTCCCTGCTCAGCGGGAGGCCTGCTTCTCCCTCTCCCGCTCCCCCTGCTTGTGTTCCCTCTCTCGCTGTCTCTCTCTCTCTGTCAAATAAATAAATAAAATCTTTAAAAAAATAAAATAAAATAAGTGTGATGCACTACTTTAAGAAATAATTTACAACATGGGGCGCCTGGGTGGCTCAGTCGTTAAGCGTCTGCCTTCGGCTCAGGTCATGATCGCAGGGTCCTGGGATCGAGTCCCACATCGGGCTCCCTGCCCGGCAGGGAGTCTCCTTCTCCCTCTCCCACTCCCCCTGCTTGTGTTCCTGCTCTCGCTATCTCTCTCTCTGTCAAATAAATAAAATCTTAAAAAAAAAAAAAGAATTTACAACATAATCAGAATGTTGATTTACTCCTAACATTAATAAATTATTTTTAAAATATATGTTATTCTTGTTGCTGTTATTGTTATTGGTATTTCCATTTTCTGCAAGAATAAAAACATAATGCAAAACTACCCAAAATATGTGATTTTTTTTCATGAGTCATTCTGTTTTCTTTTCTTGGATAAATATGCTTTTTCACAATTTATGTAAATTATGATTGTAAGAAAAATCTCACAAACATATGAAATTCCAAAGTTTTGGAAGAAAAATCTTTAATGATATCCAAATATATCATGTATCTGCAGGTAAAGATTAAATGTATCACTTGTAATACATTTCTCTGTAAATAACAAGTACAGTGGCTTATAAAAATAGTAATTTTTCTCCTCCCTTGCCTTTCTCAAAGAAATAAGTCTATAGTTATAGAACCTCTGGCATTAGGTCACCAATAATATTAGTGCTGACAGCCCTGATTCTCTTGGTCTTTCCTTCTCTTATACTTCCTTTGTACCGGGTAGCTGCTGAAGATCCCACCACATGACCAATCTCAAGAAAGAATGAAAGATGGAGAGATTGGATGATATACAACACTTGCTTCAGGAAGTAAAAACTTTCGTACCAGCCCCCAACAGACTTCCACTTACATCTCATTAATGAGAATATGTCACATACCTACCCTACTTTGCTAGGGAGACTAAAAGAGAGCATTTTGCTTTTCTAACTCTCATGGTGCAGACTAGCAAAGCAAACCCTATAGGAAATGACTATTGGATTAGACAGTCAAACTTGTCTGCCACAATAAAGAATTTGGTTAGTTAATTCTTAAAATGTGACACAGATTCTAAGATTACTAACATTTGCATAAGTACATTTGCTATATTACACGTCAAAGAGCTCCAAAATATCAACAGCTTACTAGCAGGAAATTCTATTTGACTTTTTTTTCAAGGTTCCCTTTCCTTAAGGTATTTCCATGAATATCCATTTGTCATTTACTAGACCAAACACTCTTTACAATTAAACAGATCATGTTAGATAAAGTTACTCGCCCTTAGGAAACTGTAAAAGGCAGCATGAGATAGATATGATTTAACATATAATCACATATAAACTCAGCATTTGAAATTCAAATACTACTAGCCTTAACTTTCAGAATTGTTTAAAATATATTTTTATAATTGACTATTTTTTGATGATTACTCCATTTTTCTGATAGTGGAAAATATCATCTAGACACTCTGAAGTAAGTTCAATCTAATCTAGAATACTTTTACAATCAAAGTCATTTTTTTATATGCAATCTAGTCTAATAAAAAATACCCTATAGGCTTTAGTCCATCGGCTCCTCCACCACACCACATTCACCCTTAATGCAGTGTCTCAGTGTGCTAGGAGCACCCAACAACAGTGAAAGAGAAACATGAGCCTGATTAGCAATCAATGTGCATATTGATGATTGTCAGGGTGCAGGCTATCTCTATCTCATCGGGGCTAAACCATTACTGGAGCAGCAGCTTCTGTTCCATTTATTTAAATGTTTCTCTGAATGCGTGAGAAAATACCCATTTTGTTGATTTGTGGTACTTGGTAATCTTTAAGCACATATCTGCACCTGATGCCCACATTTCTACGCATGAGGATTCTCCCGAGCTTCAACTGTCTTTTGAGGGTTTGACAATAACTGAATTGTGAACACAAAACTTCCATAACATGCGAAAATCTTAGGGATAGAAGAAAACTTAAAGACTGTTTACTTTGGAGGGGGAGGAGAAAGATGGCAGAGGAGTAGGAGACCTAAATTTCGTCTGGTCTCAGGAATTCAGCTAGATAGGGATCAAACCATTCTGAACACCTACGAACTCAATAGGAGATCGAAGAAAAGAATAGCAGCAACTCTCTGAACAGAAAAGGGACCACTTTCTGGAAGGTAGGACTTATGGAGAAGTGAATCCCAGGCGATATTCGAGAGAATAGACTGCAGGGGAGGGGGCCTCCGTTGGCTGCTACCGGCAAATGATAGAGCAGCGGAGCACAAAATCGGAACTTTCAGAAGTTGGCTCCGCTGAGGGATGTCGCTCCAATGGCTAAGCGAGGGGCGGGGGGAGAACCCTTGCAGGACAGTGTGGTCTCAGGACCCTTGGGGTCACAGAAAGATCGGGGGTGCCTGAGTGTGGCAGAGCCTCCAGGTATCCGAGCAGGGAAGCTGGCTGCAGAGACAGAGCCGAGGAGTGGGCTCTCAGCTCGGGGTTGCCATAAACCGTGATCCGCGGCACAGTCGGGCCACTGCTCCTCCAGCAGGGACCCAACAAGCAGCAGATCCGGGGAGACTCCCCTTCCTCCCCTGGGAGGAGCGGTGCGGGAGCGCACTGCAGGGATCTGCTGGGTTTGGAGACTCCACACCGAGATGGGTGCCAGAGATAGAAATGCTCGGTCACAGGTCGGGTGAGCATGGAGTGCAGCCTGAGACTGGGGAGATGGGAGTGATTGACTGCTTTTCTCTGGGGTGCACTGAGGAGTGGGGCCCCGAGTTCTCGGCTCCTCCGGGACGGAGATTGGGAGGTCGCCATTTTCACTCTCATCCTCCAAAGCTGTACGGAAAGCTTGCAGGGAATGAAAGCTCCCAAGAGCCAACCCGAGCAGATTACTTAGCCCGGACTAGCAAGGGTGGGGCAATTCCACCTCCGGCAAAGACATTTGAGAACCATGGCAACAGGCCCCTCCCCCAGAAGATCAGCAAGAACCACCAGCCAAGACCAAGTTTACCAATCAATGAGAATGGCAGAACTCCAGTACTAGGGGAATACAGCACATAGAAATCATGACTTTCTTCCCATAATTCTTCGGTCTTTCAAAGTTAATTTTTTAATTTTCTTTTTTTTCTAAATCAATGCACAGAAATCAGTGGCATTCCTATACACCAACAACAAGACAGAAGAAAGAGAAATTACAGAGTCGATCCCATTTACATTTGCACCCAAAACCATAAAAAACCTAGGAATAATTCTAACCAAAGAGGCAAAGAATCTGTACTCAGAAAACTATAAAATACTCATGAAAGAAATGGAGGAAGACACAAAGAAATGGAAAAACATTCCATGCTCATGCATTGGAAGAACAAATATCGTGAAGATGTCAATGCTACCTAGAGCAATCTACACATTTAATGCAGTCCCTATCAAAATACCATCCACTCTTTTCAAAGAAATGGAACAAATAATCCTAAAATTTGTATGGAACCAGAAAAGACCGCGAATAGCCAGAGGAATGTTGAAAAAGAAAAGTAAAGCTTGTGGTGTCACAATTCCAGACTTCCAGCTCTATTACAAAGCTGTCATCATCAAGACAGTATGGTACTCGCACAAAAACAGACACATAGATCAATGGAACAGAATAGAGAGCCCAGAAATGGACTCTGAACTCTATGGTAAACTAATCTTCAACAAAGCAGGAAAGAATGTCCAATGGAACAAAGACAGTCTCTTCAACAAAGGGTGTTGGGAAAATTGGACAGCCACATGCAGAAGAATGAAACTGGACCATTTCCTTACACCACACACAAAGTAGACTCCAAATGGTTGAAAGACCTCAATGTGAGACAGGAGTCCATCAAAATCCTAAAGGAGAACACAGGCAGCAACCTCTTCGACCTCAGTCACAGCAACTTCTTCCTAGAAACATCACCAAAGGCAAGGGAAGCAAGGGCAAAAATGAACTATTGGGACTTCATCAAGATAAAAAACTTTTGCACAGCAAAAGAAACAGTCAACAAAACAAAAGACAACCGACAGAATGGGAGCAGATATTTGCAAATGACATATCAGATAAAGGGCTAGTATCCAAAATCTATAAAGAACTTATCAAACTCAACACCCAAAGAACAAATGATCCAATCAAGAAATGGGCAGAAGACATGAACAAACATTTTTCCAAAGAAGACATCCAAATGGCCAACAGACACATGAATAAGTGCTCAACATTGCTCGGCATCAGGGAAATCCAAATCAAAACCTCAGTGAGATACCACCTCACACCAGTCAGAGTGGAAATTAACAAGTCAGGATATGACAGACGTTGGCAAGAATGCAGAGAAAAGGGAACCCTCCTACACTGTTGGTGGGAATGCAAGCTGGTGCAGCCACTCTGGAAAACAGTATGGATGTTCCTCAAAAAGTTGAAAATAGAGCTACCCTATGACCCAGCAATTGCACTACTGGGTATTTACCTCAAAGATAGAAATGTAGGGATCTGAAGGGTTATGTGCACCCCAATGTTTATAGCAGCCATGTCCACAATAGCCAAACTATGGAAAGAGCCAAGATGTCCATCGACAGATGAATGGATAAAGAAGATGTGGTGTATGTATATATATATATAATGGAATATTATGCAGCCATCAAAAGGATTGAAATCTTGCCATTTGCAATGACATGGATGGAACTGGAGGGTATTATGCTGAGCGAAATAAGTCAATCAGAGAAAGCAAGTATCATATGATCTCACTGATAGGAAGAATTCTTAATCTCAGGAAACAAACTGAGGGTTGCTGGAGTGATGGAGGGTGGGATTGATGGGGTGGCTGGGCGATAGACATCGGGGAGGGTATATGCTATGGTGAGCGCTGTAAATTTTGTAAGACTGTTGAATCACAGACCTGTACCTCTGAAACAAGTAATACATTATATGTTAAAAAGAAAAAAGAAGATACCAGGAAGGAAAAATGAAGGAGGGGGAATCGGAGGGGGAGACGAACCATGAGAGATGATGGACTCTGAAAAACAAACTGAGGGTTCTATAGGGGAGGGGGTGGGTGGATGGGTTGGCCTGGTAATGGGTATTATGGAGGGCACATGTAGGATGGAGCACTGGGTGTTATACGCAAACAATTAATCATGAAACACTACATCAAAAACTAATGATGTAATGTATGGTGATTTACATAACATAATAAAATTTTAAAAAAATAAAATAAAATAATAAAATTTAAATTTAAATTTAAAAAAGACTGTTTACTTTGGATTATTTCACTTCATAAATTTATTCACCATTCAACTATCCATTCAACTTAGAAATTCTATAAAATTTCTAAGCATTTAACATATGTTGCAAATATATTAAGAAGAAATGATTAACAAGTTATTAGAATACTGTGGTACTACAAAGATCCATCTATAAAGTATGGTAATAGCACACAAGAAATTTTTTGTTATTTTCAAATGTCACTCTCTTATAAACCAAATATAATAGTAAAGGGATGTGTAGGAAAAATAATGGATTTCATTACCTTGGTGTATGAATGGCAGAAAATAACTCCATCTTTTCACACATGGATATTGAAAGGGCCTTAATATGTATGGGATGAGTAATCATTTGAAATTGGAAGAACTTATTGGGTTCTCTGATTAAAAATTAAAAGAATCTAGAGTAAGGTTCACCTTAATGGTATCTTTGATCTTAAGGAGTAGGCACTATGAGCCTCACCTATTAAACCAAACATTTTAGTGGAATGCTCATCTTATGTGGAATGCTCATCTTAAGGAGTAGGCACTATGAGCCTCACCTATTAAACCAAACATTTTAGTGGAATGCTCATCTTTAGTGGAATGCTCATCTTATGATGAGCATTCCCTTCAATCTTAGCTGATATGTAAACTGTCTATAATTTTGACACTCTTTGAATTAATTAATTCAGTATATGGAGGAAGATCCAAATGATTCCCATGGTACCGAGATATTCATGGAGCCCAGAAATTAGTGGGAAGTTTTCAGTACCCATTTATAATTTTAAAAGTTCTACAGCTTCAAAAATATTAAGAAATAATTCCTGAAGAAAAACATGTTTGCATTGAAAGCAAAAGTTTTATTTTTAGCCTTATCCTTTCCATTTCTCCTAATAAAATCCCATCTGTTCCCATCTCCCTTAATAATATCTCAGGGAATGTAATTTTTTTATGGTGAAGGAAAAAGAATGGAGAAATTAGGAGTGAATTGGGCACTACTGAAGGGCCTTAACTCATATATAAATTTCTGCAAAGCTACTCATTGAACTAGACTTGAGATACTGCATTGCCATTTTCTTCTTCTTCTTCTTTTTTTTTTTTTTTTTTTATGTCAGAGCATATCCCTTGGTCAATATACTGTCCTAAACTTCTGTGATTTAGTCTTTTGTGTTCTCTACATGTCACCTGGAACACAATGCGCTGCATTAAAGGAGTTATAGGAGAGTTCTGGTAGCCATATCATGAACAGTTACTTGGTATAAAAGAAAATTAAACTTCTTTCTCAAGGATTCTAAGATTATATTCAGAATCTGATATAATAAGCACTTATTGAGCATCACCCATCTGTCTGACACTAAACTGGGAAATGCAGAAAACGAATAGATATATTGAACATGACTCTTTAGAAGGCTGGTTTCAAATTATACTGTGCATAAGATTTACCAAGGGCTTATATCTGTAAGGTAGATTCTGCCTTCTGCTAAGATTTTACAATTCAGTAGATCTAAGACTGCAACCAAGAATCAATCTGCACTCAAACTAACCCTGGCAAATCTGATACTAATACTTCATAAGCCATGCTTTGAAAATCACTGACCTAAAAGGGAGAAATAATATGCATATAAATAAAGAAAACATAAGGTAAGCTAGAATGTAAAACTATAAAGGGAAAGTAATCTGATTAGTGGAGAAGAGTCAGGCTGTGGAGTCAGGAGAACTATATTTAAATCCTGACTGTCTCTTATTAACTGTAAGAACTTGGGACTGGTATTTAACTTCTCCAAATTTTAATTAACTCATCTAGAGAGTAGAGAGTAATAGTTTCTTTTTAGGATTATTATGGGAATGTTGTGAGGAAGTGTACATCAAGTGCCTAGCAGATACAGAAGTCTTATTCTTCCTTTAAAGGTTTTCTTCCTTCCTCTTTCCCATACAAATAGAGTAAGTGAAGTGCTAGAGGTCAGAGACTGTGGACATCACATTTTTTAAGGTTTCATCTATCCTTAGAGGCCAAGTAATCCTGAAGATAGATAGAATCCAATAGCCATGTATTTACAGTGGAAGCTGACCAACCTGGACTAATTGTTAATGCATTTGACTTGGTAAAATATCTTAAAAATCTAAAACAGAAACTGACACGTAAAGAGACAAAAAGATAACTTATAAGGGCACACTGAAACACAAAATCACATCCTTATACTAATCTGGCAAATCACAGTATTCTAGGAATTGTAGTAAGTAGGAAGTTAGATGATAAAAAGCAGGCAGTGCAATATATATCAGGGGCAACATAAGATTTCAGAAAGCAAAATGGCACCCCTAGAAATACAGATATGTGCAAGTAAAACTAGATCAATGTTTTGTAACTCAAATCAATATGTAATTTGGTAAACCATTTAAATATTTTATCCCTTGAAGTGAGAAAGAAGGAGAGTGGAGCATAGCTGAATTCCACAGCTTTCTTTTTTGAAGTGAATTTTCACATGCAAGGTTAAGGAGGGTAAGTCCAAGCAGCTTGTCAAGTGAGATACAATGAATTTAATTATCTACATTAAAAACCTTACAGAACATTTACATTTCTTTCAACAAATTTAGTACCACAGATTTTATAAAATCCAGTACTAAATCCAATGCAAAAGTGTGAAAGCAAAAGACCCAATTCAGCTTTAGAGTGACTGAACAGATATACTATGAAAAGCCTACCACAACCAGCCACCTACTTAAAAACATAGAGAAAGTAATCATCAAAAAGTTTGAAACGGAGTCTGCTGAGGCAGGAAAATGGATCCTTCACACAGGCCAAGATCCTAGGAGAAGTGAAGACTGATTATGAATGTGATTTCTGTCACCACTGACAAGCATCAATGAAAATGGGAGACACATAGCTAATGTATTAAAAAAAAATATTTGAATTGAGTACAGAATCATCTACAGGTGATTATATTGTCTAGATTTCTGCTATTTGTATTATGAATTTGAAGGTGATATCTTAGAAATTAATAGATTTGTGAGTATTACCTTTGGACTTACTAACTACATTTCAAACAACCAAGAGTTGGTGCTGACACATGGATGCAACAGAATGTACTTGAAGCAGAAAAGTCATGAAGACATTACCAAAGAAACCAGCACCCATTCTAAACTACGATGTTTTAAAATTCTTTTGAATGTCTTGCACATGCCTTGGTTCAAGATGTGGAAAGCCACCCATAAATCTCAAAGTCCTAGAAGTTGTACTACTTGCAGTTTTGGGGTCTGATTCAAATAAAAACCTCTACATCTATCCTTCCTATAGCTCTAGATATTTGGTGGAAATGTTGTATCTCTGTAGCTCATAGAGAGACTTATGTTCTAAGGCCAGACATAATGGGCTACTTTGAGCTAACCAATAAAAAACTGACGTTTCCTGAAATTCATCCTGGTGCTTTAAATGAATCCCAACCACCCAGAGCCCTCCAGTAATTGTAAGACTTAACAGGAAGAATGTTCTTATTAAATATCTTCACCTTGTGGCAATGTAGCTGGTTATGTTAGAAATAATCTACTAATGAAGCTACTACACAAATTAGGATCTTGAACTTCTAGACCAAGTCACAACTGAATATGCCCTTATGCTGGATACTTATATGGACATATTACTGAGATAAAGGAGACTGCTGTTCTGGCGCTGTGTTAGAAGATGGATTAATCTTACTTTGGACCAGTTTTTCTTTGTTAAAAATGAGACACAATGTTGGCGATGATGTCATGATGGAAGATTAAAACTTTCTGGACCTTGGAAGATCTCAAGTCTGCACCAAAATTGGCAAAAATAAATATGATGTACAAGGTTAAATGATACTTAAGTCTTGATTACTGGGGAAGAAGTGTTTGTCTCAATCAGCCCTTTATGCTTAATATAGTAAAGATGGGTTTATGACCACAACATATAAGACGAAGCGAACTTCAGAAGAAAAATTTGTTTGTGCACCATTTGTTTCACAGGAGTTAAGTACTATTTGCTTTAAAAAATGAGAGCTTTTAAAATGGGAACAACTTGACAAGTACTCATCATGAAATTTTTAGACCATTAAGACAAAATATAATGAAAAACAAGAAAAGAACACATTAACTTCTCTTCACTACACATAATTAAAGAAGCAAAACTCTTGAAGATCATCTTAGCACAGCATGGTTCTCTTATTTAAGATTCAGTTACTGAAGCAATTGTTGCTGTTGTTTCGAAAAATGTTGAGAAAAAAACTTTGGGAGATAAAGTGATTGAGACCTTAGCTAAAGAATGCTTGTTATCTTAAACATTATTTGATAATGGGAATTAACCAAGATGGAGCAGGAAAAAAGAAACAAACAAACTACTTCCACCTACAGTTCTGGTTTTTTTGGTTGCAGAGTATATAATCTGTGAAGAATTTAATGCAAGATGTTCAGCAGTCTTTCGTGAACATTATTCTACTTAAATCACTTACAGTAATGTTTAAAAAGGTACATCATATTATCTAAACTTTGAAATCGAAGACAGAATGTGAATCTCCTGACCCCACTGACACTTCCCAATCAATTGGTCTATGTACTGCACTTGCATTATGTCTCGTTGTCTCTGAATGGCATAAATCAAATACCAATATTTAACCTTGAAGAAAGATGCTATTCATTTTTCAGATTCTTAATTAGCCTGATACCTTTGCATTTAAAAAAAATAACTTGCAGAAAATATAAGAATAAATGTTATGTTACAGAAGATCGTTTCTCTTCCTTGTACTACATTTTCCAAATTGTCCCCGATGAACATGTATTACTTTTATGACCTATTAAAAAAAGTGTCATGCCTATTGCCTGGAATATCATAGGTATCCAATTAGCTGTTGCATTTTGAGGGTTACATTAGATTATATGATAACAATACCAGGTAATATGAAGAGAAAAGCAATCCATATACCTATTTTTAATATACCTCTTTAGCATGTTTGTCTGAGACCGATTTCTATTTAGAATATTTTATATTTGCTCATCATCCTGACCCACCATTCAAGTTAGAAGGTATAAGACAATGCATTGCAGAGATTCTGTATTCTGTATATCCTAGAGAATAGTTCTCAAGCTGTGCACTACAGAACATCAATCTTGTAACAGCCTCTGAGACAAAAATCCGCAGTGAAAATTTGTTGGAATTTATTTCTAACCTTTTGAAGAATCGTCACTTTATTTTGAAGAATTCTAACTTGATAATATAATGAAAAACACTGAAAGACTATGTCTTTGAAAGACTCTGTGAAATCTTTAATGTTTTTGGACCATATATCTCCCCAAAATATATTTACCTATAAGATCTTTCATCCATGATACAAAACTAATACCATACCACAGTCTGGTATTCTGAGAAGCACCACAAATCCAAACTCTAGAGAATGGTCACAAAAGGGAAATGAATCTCCTTGGACATTTATTTTATGAAAGGCAGTAAAAATCTTTTTTTTTTTTTTTGTCTATGTACAAATTAACTGAAAGAATGCACAGTATCTATTTCTTTCAAAGTATTAAATATCTGAGCTACATTTAATATCCTATCAATTTTAATGTGAAGTAAGCAAATGATTGCATCAATTTCCTAGGGATTCCTCTCAGTCATGTTTGTCAAGGCAGCTGATCAGCATTATGGGTTGTGAGAAGTTGGTGAAATGACCGTTATAAATTTAAAAATTGGCTGTGCTTCTGAATCACTGTCGAGCACAATTATAGTTAAAATGCAAAAATAACTAAATAGTATGGGCCAAGTAATTTCATACCTAGTCACTATTACTAAAAGTTTACAATCATTACTGGTAATCTTTGCATTAAGAGATCAAATTGGTTTTTGAAGCAAACATTTTCATCTTGTTCTTCTAAATACTCCTGTGCCAGACTTAGCAGAGGATTTGCCTTGATCAATACTACTGGAGCAAGAGAAAGGCTGGTCCAGTGATTAATTTCATGTTGTACTCATGGGAACAAAACAGCTGAGTATATTTGTCTCTATAATCCCTTTTCCCAGATGTAATTACAAATGGAACTGATCAACTCATGTGTTTCTACTGAGGCAGAAGTGGGCATATGAGAATCACTAGGGTGTGTAATAACTTAGTACAGATCATTGGTCCTCAGGGCTACTGGGAATTGGATATTAGAATCTTATTTTAAAGGAAAACACTTTTTCTTCTTCAAGTTCCTTCCTTCTTGTCAAGGTTAAATAGCTTTCTCTTCTGGCATCTTTATAGAGCCTTGTGAAGGAAAGCTAAGAACTGGATGTTTACCAGCAGCATGCCAGAGTTGGAAGAATAGGTTTGGGAGACAGACAGACTTCCCTGAAGATACTTAAGTTGCTAAAAACCCACCTTCTTGGAGCCTCAATTGTCTCATCTGTATAATGTGAACAATGATATATAGCTTGCAGAACCATTATAAGGATCACAAGATCATCTTTGTAAAGCAACCAGACATTTCCAGAGAAGTGGTAAGCAATTCATAAAAGCCACTCTTCACATTTTAGATATTACTTTTGCTGTGTAATTTCTATACCACGTCATGACAAAATTTGTATTTAATACGTATGCCTTATTAAGCAGCAAACTAAACTCCAAAAAATATCTATCCCAGGCATCAACCTGTTAAGCTGGACTTGCACACCAAATTAATAAGAGGAATGTCAATGAATTGGATTGAAATCTATCTTTGATATCTTCAGTCTCCTTAGAAGTGTATCCATACCCAAATAATTATAGATACTGAAATCACACACATCAGCCTTTACTCAGGAATATGCTCAAATATGGGTTCAAAATAAGGAGCTAGACTAAGTATTTTGGCTACCTAAATTACCTTTTTGACATTTTAGGAAAGTGAAAGAGATCCAACTATCTTGCTTAACTCATCTATATTTTGAAAACTTAAACTTAGGTTGTTTGTGTTTCAAATATATACTTACTGCATTTAGTAATACCTTGCCCAGCTCTGATTCATTATAATGCTACTGTCTCTGAAGAGTTTCCTAAAATATTTGTATATGTGTGTGTCTATTATATATCTTTCCCAAGTTTGGGAAACGAGCATACCCTCTCATCTGATGAAAGCCAGAGCTAATATGGCAGATTGTGCTGTAAATTTTCTGCCAAGAGGCTTTAGTGCACTATTCCACAAACATCCACAGCCATGAGCAGTTCATCACACCTCTCTGATGTGAGCATGTTCTGCAATGTGTGTTTTTTTGCCGCAGAGGCCTTCCTTTCTACCATTTATTTAGTACTGGCCAACAGTTTTGATTTCTAATATCTGATAAAGTTTGTACAGATGAGAAGTTATACTTGCACAAAAAGCCATCATTCTGGGTGTTAAAATTCAAGGTGTACAAAAGCTCATAATGTTTGCAAGAGAATGAGTGAGGAAATAGAAAAATCAGTAGGCAATTAGGTAGCAGGCAGAAACAGTCTGACATTGTAAAGGGCATCGTATACTTCATTGAATCCTAATACAGAATGGATGGACACATAGAGACGGAAGATGTGGATGGGGCCCGTCATGGCTTCAAGGGGTCTGAAGAGAATGACAGCGACTGCCAACAGAGGAAAGATGTATCTTCAGCGGAGACTCTGTTATAAAGACCGTCCAAAATCCTGATTCAGTTAAAACATCCACTATCAGGTTCCATCTCTCTTCCTCTGTCTCTCTCTCTTTCTTTACTCTTCCCTCCCCCTATGCACACACTCATTTCATTCAGCTTTCCAAAAAATATATGTAATCATTACATAACTGTACTCTTATTCATTTTACTTTGATATCAAACAAAATCCAGATAGGGAAAAATGGGTGCTATGTTTATTTATGTCTTAAGGTTTGTCTTTATAAACAAAATGATATAAAATGATGAATCCATTTTTGTATCCTGATTTGCCCTGGTAATTACCCAGCCAATTCTATTCTTTTGGCTAAAGGCACACAGTTCTAGTTAATTATTTTTCATCTCTGGTCTGAACTGACCAGGACAGTTCAGTGACAGTTTTCTTCTAATTCTTAAAGATGTGAAAATCAGTTTTGAGAAAAAATTTACTACAGATTTTGACCCAAGATAATTTCCCTATCTTATATGCATAACATGATTTACCCACAACAGTTTTAATGCTCTGAAGCTGTTTTGTTCCCTTTTGCAAGCCAATTGTATGTTTCTCTGCATCTTCTTGTACTTTGGAAACCATTTTTATAAAGCTAATAGTGGTTGTCTCAATTAGGCCGCCTTCAGTTGCCAGTGACAGAAAACATAACTAAAGCTGGCTTATGATAAAAGAGAATTTATTCACATAATTGAGAAGCCCAGAGAAAAGGCTGACTTGGAGTGTGATTTATGATAGGAGGTCAACTGATTTTCCCTGGACTGATTTTCCCTGGACTTGGTTTCTGTCTGTCTCTCTCTTGTCTTTGTGACCATTTAGATGTCTCTCTTCTTGGGGAAGTAGCCAGATGGCTTCAGCATCTCTAAATTTTGCATCTTGTTTTGTTCAAATATTTCCTAGTTTCTTAGGTAAAGCCTGAGTGGTTAACTCTCAATGGACCAACTGGAATGGCTGTAGTCAATTACTGTGGCCAGGGAGTTGGAGGCATTAATCTTTTATGAAGTACGTCTTACCCTCATAGGTGGGAGTGGAATCAGCTTTACTGAAACCACAGACACTGAATCTACAGTTGGGGAGGAATGGTTAACGCAAAACTAAAACCAGGTACATTTACGAAAGAAAGAGAGGGTGATGAACTGCCCAAAGAAACAGTAAATAATACTCTGCTCCAAATCCCATTTTGCCAAAAACATTTATTGCCAAAAATAGCTATTTATTCTTCCTTTCCATTAGTCCTCTTGGATATTTCACCCATATTAATGTCCCTACTGCTGTTGGGGAAGGAATGTCCCTGCTCTTGGAAGAAGCTGTATTGCAAATGAAGATAAATCTGAAAAACAGGAAAATGAGTACCCCTCCTAAGAAGTCAGAAGCCTCGGATCTGAGCCATTGAGTAACAGTTGTTTGAGTTAAGAAAAAGTCTGCAAGACTTGCTCTGAAGTCTCAGATTAGATGGTAATGGCTTCTGCATGGAAATGACTTTGTCTTTTCCTTAATGGATAAGGCTGTCCTACAGATTTATTTTTTTTAAAGATTTATTTATTTATTTGAGAGTGAGAATGAGAGAGAGTACATGAGAGGGGGGACGGTTAGAGGGAGAAGCAGGCTCCTCGCTGAGCAGGGAGCCCAATGCAGGACTGGATCCCGGGACTCCAGGATCATGACCCAAGCCGAACGCAGTCGCTTAACCAACTGAGCCACCCAGACGCCCCAAAGATTTATTGAATATAAGATGCTATTTATTATAAAACATACTATTATTTTATGTACCACTGGGAAAAGGAAAAAAGTAGCCAAGTAACTATGACACAACATTAATTGTAAGATGTTTGTAGATATGAGAGTTGTTACAAAGGAAGAAAAATGTGCCTCTTAGGGTTCATGCTATATAAATATAGTTTATATTGGGCTATACAGTGTATAGTGTAATTGTTTAGGGCGTACATTTTAAAATCAGAAAAACCTGGGTTTTAGACCCAATGCTTCATATACAAGTTGTTTGACTATGCCAAATTACTTACCTTTAGTTTTCTCATATAAAAAGATATCAACAGTGTTAACGATTTAGGGTTATAAATATTTAACATAGATAACCAATGGAAAGCCCATGACTCTTAACTGCCACAGTAAACATTCAATACTTTTAACTTTTATTGTAATTAATTTGAAATACATATAAAAGTTTTATACATAAAAATAGAAAGATATTCAAATATATTTGGAACCACAACTTTGAAATGTTAACCCTTGTCCCCACAGCACTTTCTTATAAGGGAAGTGCTATAAGCTATTGTCCATAAAATGGTCACTCTTCATCAATCACTGCTCATACTCTTTCTTCTTCCTAGAATGACTGTTCCTGCCTTATAGTTGTCTTTTCCAAACAAGCCTTTTTCTTCCATGCTGTCTTCAGATTTCATTTCTTCTTCACCTTCTTTCCTAAACTTCTTGTAGTGGTCTTTAGGGCTATTTACAAATATCCCATTTCACTCCCTTCATAGTTCATGGGAGGACTGAACCTGCTTGTCTCTTTGACATTAGGCATTCCCAGACTTTTTTTTCCCCCAGGTATTTTGTTTTGATTAAGGAAATGTGAACAGAAGGGCAATTAGTGGCAGAGATGGGAGTAAGGGCCAGCAAGTAATTCTCCCATTTTCTTGCCTCCTTGTGTGTGTGTGTGTGTGTGTGTGTGTGAAACAGGTACAGACAGCACTGAAGCCTGAGTGAACACCATGAGCTGAGATTTCCTATATAGGACATGCATTGAGAACGGAGGAATCTAATTTTGCTGTGTTCATTCTGTGAGATTTGCTTCTTTATATTCCTAACCATAGCAAAACCTAAGCCAGTAGCTCTCAACTAGAGACGAACTTGCTGCCCAGCAGACATGTGACACAATCTGGAGATATTTTGGGCTGTTGCAAACTGGGGACAGGGATGTTACTGACATGTAGTAGGCAGGGACCATGAGCTGTTGCTGAACACCCTACAATGCACAGAACAGCCTCAAAATGAAGAATTCTCTGGCTCAAAATATCAATTATGCCAAAGCTGAGAACACTTGATTTATACTATCTTAACTGATATATTTTCCATTTAAGATTGACAATTTCTATTAAATTTAAACAATTTCTTTAAGAACGTTTCATTTATGCTGTTTTGACTGGTTAATTTTTCATCTAAAATTAAAAATTTCTTAAATTCTTAGATTAACATATATATATTGGTGACTAATAAATGTTCATTGAAAGGTACTCCAACAAATTTATTTCAGATATGCAGAATAAAATACTCCAAATAATTTTAAAACCTTGCCTCCTGA
Organism: Mirounga leonina; assembly: GCF_011800145.1. Classification (NCBI taxonomy): domain Eukaryota; kingdom Metazoa; phylum Chordata; class Mammalia; order Carnivora; family Phocidae; genus Mirounga; species Mirounga leonina. Next base: position 7,753,236 of record NW_023270757.1, on the reverse strand, counting down.
TGCTTTCAAGAAGCACAAACAATATATTTATTGAAGAAGTTCAGGCTGGAAGAAATGTTAGAGCCCCACAATAAAATCAAGTAAACATAGATGCCGAGCTGAAGACTCTGTTGTACTTTAGGGAACTGCACTGGGAACATAATTTACCAAACACTGGTCATGTGCAGTTTATAGCCTTATAAAAATCAGAACTAAACTAAATTAAAGTAAATGCATTTAATAGTGCTTATAGTGGCCTTCCTTCCTTTAATTTTTCTGAAATACTTTTCAGCTGTATAGTAGAGTTCTATCTAAAAGAAAACTAACAAGATTAGTTTAAATCTCTCTAGGCTTTGAGATATTTTCTTCTTTGAAATATCCATGTTGTCTTCAGAGATTAATGAAAACGGTGTCATCTTTCCTGTTCCTATAATTTACCTACAGTTTGAGGCACAACAAAATAGGTTTTCAGTTGAAGAAATTTCGACTGATCTTCATAAGGGGCTTTTAGGAGTAAGGATAAATTTTCTAAGTTTCTAGCTTCTAAGTGTCTGGACAGTGACTGACAGAAGTCTCACTGCTCCATGAAGAAGGTTTGTGAGCAGCTAAACACTGGCTTTCCTTAGGACCACACAACCCTGGTTTAATGTGTTTCATATTAGTTCATGAACATATATGTTAGAAAATGTATGAGTTTGAGATGTGATTTGTGGGAAATTATAAGAAATGTGTGACAAATATTTGGTATTTGTCTTAAAATTGCTGTCTATTTTTTTTTTAAATCCACATATTTTTTCCTTTCTTTTTCTGGTAAATTCTTTTAATCATTTCAATTCCACATGTCTTCTATGTAGATCAATGCTGTCTAATAGAAATACAAGCAAGAAATAAATATGAGACATATATGTAATTATAAATTTTCTAGCAGCCACATTAAAAAATGAAACATGACATTTATTTTAATATTTTATTTAACCCTATATATCTAAAATATTTTTCAAATGTAATCAGTATGAAAAAAATTATTGAGTTTTATATTTTGGTTTTCATTCTAAGTATGAAATCCAGTATGTTTGGTAATACTATAGGACACCTCAAAAGGAACTAGCTGCATTTCAAGTGTTCAGTGAAGGCACAGGTAGCTAGTGACTACCATACTGGATAGTATAAATCTAGAAAAATGGGTAAAGAAATTTGCTCAATTTGGATAAATTCAGAAAACTGAAGGGGAAAGATCAGTCTTCAAAACTAGAAATAGAGATAAGTGGAAAAGAAACAAAATGTATTGTATTGTTCCAAAGAACAGAAGGAGGAGGTGATGGGTGTCATCTGGGCTTAAAAAGATTTTTAAATTGCTAGTGCTAGTCTAACAGCAGAACAGTTTACACTTAAAGTGTGAGAGACATTCACATTACTCTTTTGTCCTCGGAATAAAAAAAAATGATACCTCAGTAGTTAAATAAAGGCTTACTCCTGTCCATTGTGACCATGTCACAGCAAGCACACGACCATAATAACACGTCACATAAGGTTTTGCTAGAAACCAGGCTAAGAGTATTAAATCCAGTATCACACTTAGTTCTTTCACCAGTTTTAGTAAATAACAATGTTCAATGCCCTCATCTTGACACATGAGAAAACTGAGGTTTCCAGAGGTTAAGAGAATTGTCCAAGGGCATATGGTTACTAAGTGATAGAACAAACAGTCTGGACCGAGTACTCTGAATCTTTAGCTCTTTCCACTCCGCCATCAGAATATTGATCCACGTATAGCAGGTGTCTTCCGTATCACCCTGCCTCCCAAACCCAGCACATACTGAAGGCAGTTTCAAGAACTAGGTATACAGGGGCGCCTGGGTGGCTCAGTCGTTAAGCGTCTGCCTTCGGCTTGGGTCATGATCCCAGGGTCCTGGGATCAAGCCCCACATCGGGCTCCCTGCTCCGTGGGAAGCCTGCTTCTCCCTCTCCCTCTCCCACTCCCCCTGCTTGTGTTCCCTCTCTCGCTGTGTCTCTCTCTGTCAAAATAAATAAATAAAATCTTTAAAAAAAAAAAAAAAAGAACTAGGTGTGCATTTACCTCAGCTCCTTTGTCTTGCCCCAAGGTGATTTTCAAACCATCTACTCAATTTTGTGAAACACTTCACTTTCCTATCTATCTTTTCCCTAGTTCTAGCCTCTAGTTCCTCTTTAATTTTCTCCCCAGGAGAAATGTAAGAAATCAATAATTAAGAAGAGAGGAAACTATAGTTATAGTTAGTGTAACTATAAAGAATTTGTGTTTGGGTTGGATTATATTCAGGATATTTTAAAAGAAATTCTCATCCACTTTAAATATTTGTTATTTGTTTTAAAAATGAAGAAACATTTTTATAAAAAAAACAATTGACTTATTTGCCTTGACTGTCATTAACATAACTTTATAAAGTTTAACATCTGTTGTTTTTAATCCCCCTATTCAGACATTACCTGTCAGGTGAGCCCACATTCATGAGAATATTAGTAACCTTGTTCTTGCCTTCATTATCATCCCTGTGGAGTGCTATAATTGTCTTTCTTTAATCTATCAGTTCAACCTGCCAGGTGCTGGCATCACCTCCAGAAGTCTGGGAACACATCATTCCTCTTAAAAATCTTTCTATAAACATCCATCCTTTTTTCCCCCTCTTTGGGAAACTTAACTTGTGAATTGTCTCCAAGACCAGCCAGCATTCATGAGTTTTCCATCTGCCAGACCTCTACTGCCTTCATCTTGTGGAAAATGCAGAACAAATGAAAGCCTGGGCTCTAAATGTGATTCTCTCTGTCCTCAGTTAAACAAAGAGTAGTGAGACTGAAAAGCACAGGCTCTTTGAGAGAGGAGATGAATTGTCTTGAGATTAATCTCAAACAATTGGAGACAAATCATTATATTGTGATGACTCAAGCTATAGAAGTTGCACCCTTTTTACATTCTCAGGCCATTGAAAATAGTGTGATGTTAGGCCTTTGTTTTACTTAAGCCCTTTTTCTTATTATTGAGGTGCTGAATAGAGTTAGTAAAAAAAAAAAAAGTTATGCTTTATACTGGTATTTCTTGACATTTCAAATATCTTAGAGAAGAATGTCTCTCTGCAAACATCCACAGATCCATGTTAGATATGTATCATTTGTTCATAACCTTGAGGAGGCAGCAGAAGCCTCTGGAACATCTATCCAATTATATACCCATATCTGATGATAACCCTTCAGCATGTGCTTATTATGTAGAAAGAGGTTTTTAATGATGGCTATATTTTATTTCCCTTCAGAGTCCTAAAATATAATACATAGCCAAATGGTAATGCAGACCTAAGAGAAAATCCAACACTTCAGTCTTGCACTTCTGATAACCTTATCAGGCACATTCACAAGACATTAGGGCACAATAGATGAAGACACTTCTGCGACTAAAACGAATCACTCTATATTGCTCTTAAGCTCTTGTCATCTGTAATTCGTGTTAGTTGAATATTTTCTCTAACTCAAAATCTCACTACTTTGACAAATTGCCTTGCAGGTGATTTCTTCATTCCATGAATAATTATTTTGACTCTGATTTCATTGTTACCTAAATAGGGCAAAGCTTGCCTTTATTTTTTGTTTTGCCGTCTCAAAGGAATAAACGAGTATAATTCCAGCCAACTCGCTCTTCATTAGCAAAGTATAACCTTAAATTCTTTTGGCAGATGAAAGGTAAGCTATGCTCAAGGTGGGGTTGGGGATGGGGGGAGTAGGAGAATACTTAAAGATTTAGTATTTAACAAGAAGAGAATTAGTCTATAAACCTGAAATAGGAAATGTATTCAGAATATATTTGCATCTGTTCCCTAAAACAGTATTTCTCACTATGATCTTTTCTTACTCTGATCTCTTTTAGGGGAAAAAAAAAAAAGTGTTCTAATTCTACCGCAATGTAGCAGGAATTAAAGGAAGGAAAATATGCAAATGGCTGTTTAGGCTCAAATGAAACTCTAACATTTAGTACACAGTGGAATAGGCTTTATCCTATTTTTGGACCTAAAAAGACTAAGATGTGATAAAAAGGTACCTCTGTTCTGAATCAATACCCAGGATAGATTTCAGAAGATGAGGTTTAACGCATGTACTTGATAGGAATGTGTTCAACAAAGAAAATCTCACTAAGGCCTTAAATAAATAAAGTGTGGTTTTGTCTTATTCAGCAAAACATCCAGGAATGAGTCATCTAGAGTATATATGAGGAGTTGGTAATGCCATCAAGGATCTTGGTCCTTACCTGGATCTATTTTTTTTCTGTTCCACAATATATAATGTGTAGACCTCTATCCATGCTTGTTGCCTCAGTCCTAAGCATCCCCTAAATTAGATGTTTAGTTGGATGCTTGTATTACATACAAGTAGCACACCACATTTCTGCTCATGCTACATTGGTCAAAACAAGTTATGAAGGGGCGCCTGGGTGGCTCGGTCAGTTACGTGTCTGCCTTAGGCTCAGGTCATGATCCCAGGGTCCTGGGATCGAGCCCCCATCGGGCTCCCTGCTCCGCGGGAAGCCTGCTTCTCCCTCTCCCACTCCCCCTGCTTGTGTTCCCTCTCTCGCTGTGTCTCTCTCTGTCAAATAAATAAATAAAATCTTTAAAAAAAAAAAAAAAACAAGTTATGAAGCCACATCTAGTTTCAAAAGGCTAGGGAGGTAGAATCCTACCTTCCTTAGGAAGAACTGCAAATATTAGTGAATAATATTAATATTTCCTAGATAAATTCAAGAGTGCTATATGGCTAAATTGTAATGGAAGTGAAGACTCAGGAAAAACAATAAAATATTATCTAAAGATTTAGATTTTTTTCTTAATTGAGGAATGATGGAGCCAATGAAGAAATGAAGGCAGAAACTGCTTTTAATAGGAAGAGGATGAATTCAATTTAAGATATCTTCTGTTGGATGGGGGCCTGGGTGGCTCAGTTTGTTAAGTGTCTGCCTTCAGCTCAGGTCATGGTCCGAGGGTCCTGGGATTGAGTCCCACATAGGGCTCTAAGCTCAGTGGGGAACCTGTTTCTCCCTCTCCCTCTGCCTGCTGCTCTGCCTGCTTGTGCTCTCTCTCTCTCAAATAAATAAATAAAGTCTTTTTCAAAAAAAGATATCTTCATCTGGAAACAATAGCTCTATAGGGAGCTAAGTGGGAATATTCAGCATGCTGTGTGAGTGATAGTCCTACAGAGGTTAGGACAGAGATGGGGAACTGAGAGGCACAGCAACTAAAAAGATAGCTTAATCAGAGATGGTGGACAAAGTGCGTCTGAGTGAGAGTACTGAAAGAAAAAAAAAAGTGCAGAGAGAACTGAGGACTAACTTTGGTTTCTTATTACCATGAGGGAAATTAGAACCAGTAAGTGAAAAAACTGAAGTTCTACAGTCATTATGTATAAAGAGTTATGAGAAGGAAGAGTTAAATTGTTAACTGCTAACCATGAAAAAAATCCAGGAAGACTGAAAACTGAGAGAGTCCTTAAATATATCAATTAGTAATAACTAGTAATAACTAGTAACAATGGATAGAAATTCCAATAGATTAGTAGAATGAAAATATCAGTACATGGGAAGTTAAGGGGTTGGGGAAAATATATTCCTCAAGAAAGAAAACAATGTTTATGCACAGCATAGTTCATGGATATAGTAAGCATTACTTACATGTGAATGGATTGTAAAAATGAACGAACGGAAAAATTAAAGATATAATTGACTATTTCCCGGTTTCTAAATGACAATGGCGACAATAATACCGATGCTTTATAATTATAGAGCAGCTCATAATACCACTATTAAGAAGGAAGTGTTTATGGTCTTTATTTTCAGTAGGAAAAATGCAAAGTAGACCATCAATAATTCACATATTGGTTCATTTTTTAAAAAACACACACAAGCAGAATAAGAAATGGAGCCCGGGGTCATTGCCTTTTACTGTAATACTTTACCAGATTGTTCTACTTCACTCTTCACTCTCACTGTACTCGGTGTCAGTAACAACCACCACAAATATCTCAGTGGATAACACAATAAACACAGATTTCTCACTCTCACATCTGTAGGTTGGTAGAGGCTTGGCTGACTAAGGCAGGGCTTGGTTCTAAGTGATGAATTATGTATAGGTTTACTCCGTGTATCTCTTTTCCTCTCTATACCAGTTCCATGTTTTTTCTGGTGGCGACTGAAGAAGCATAAATAGCAAACACAAATGCACAAACACATTTCAAGCATTGGCTTGTCCACTATCATTCCATTTTCTAAAGCAAGGCATATGAACAAACCCAACCTCAATGTAGTGAGGAAGTAATCTCTGCTTACAGTGGGAGAAAATAAAAAGACACTTTACAATGGAATATTACTCGGCCATCAGAAAGGATGAATACCTACCATTTGCATCAACATGGATGGAACTGGAGGGGATTATTCTAATTGAATAAGTCAAGCAGAGAAAGACAATTATCATATGGTTTCACTCATATGTGGAACATAAGGGATAGCTCAGAGAACCACCGGGAAAGGGAGGGAAAACTGAATGGGAAGAAATCAGAGAGGCAGACAAACCATGAGAGACTCTGGAATTCGGGAAACAAATTGAGGGCTGCAGAAGGGAGGGGGTGGGGGAATGGGGTAACTGGGTGATGGGTATTGAGGAGGGCACGTATTGTGATGAGCACTGGGTGTTATATGCAACTAATGAATCATTGAACACCACATCAAAAACTAATGACATACTATATGTTGGCTAACTGAACATAATTAAATAAATAAATAAATAAATAAATAAATAAATAAATAAATAAATAAACTACCAGATAATTTCAATTAAAAAAAAAAACATATTACAGAAAAGAGAGATGGTGGCGTGCTGGAGCCAGCTTGTGCTGCCCCGTGAGGGCTGATCTCTGCTCTGCTCTGAATTCAGTGATGTCATATTGGTAGCTTGAAATTGGCCATGATGGGAGTATTTACACCATGCATATCAGCAAATGCTAAAGCCAGAGGGTTTACTTGTTTGTTTCTGAGAGCCAGTTGTTAAACATTTACCAGGACACTCCTGGGAAGGAGTATAAGGAAGGGTGGAAAAAATGGAAGCACTGATGCTGCTTATCACACACTGTATTACACACTCCATATTTTCATTCATTCATTTTCATTTCATTCATTCATTCACTCATCCACCCATTCATTCATTCAACTTCACTGAGGACTTACTACTATCTTGCGTTAACATGGTGTGAGAATACAGTGATAAATAAGACATTAGCTCTGTTCTGATGTTTTTCACAGACCAAAGTGTGCGTGTGTGTGTGTGTATATATATATATATATACATATATATATAATGCCACATCATTCTAAGAAGTCCTGTGGTAAGCAAAATGTACAAGATATTATATCATTCCAGAAAAAAAGAGAAAAAATGTTTTGCTACTCATACCTCCAAATGTTAAAAATAGAATAAGATCTGAAGTCACACACGGGTTTGAAACACTTAAAGCCCAGAATGTACTGGAAAAGATACTTTGGCATGTTTACATGCAGTATTCCATGTTGCTGCTACCTTTTGCAACAATATAATCATCAGTGACTCTATCAAATCACTACAATAGCACTAAGCATAAGAAACGGGAACACAGCAAAGAGTGATATTTTAATCACCCTGTATTAAATAAGTTATTGAATGTTTCCTATTGGATTGATTTTATTGTATTATCAATGGAATTTGTTTTGTTTTGTTTTATTCATTATTTTATTTATGTATTACTTTTTTATTATGTTCAGTTAGCCACTGTATAGTACATCATTAGTTTCTGATGTAGTGTTCAGTGATTCATTAGTTACATATAACACCCAGTGCTCATCACAGCACCCTCCTTAATACCCATCACCCTATCTTAAAATATTTCTGCTATCCTGTTTTAGATTAAGCTTTAAAATGAGTCTACCATTTTGATGGTCTTTTTATGTTGCAGTTCACCTACATAACCCTTGTGTAAATGAGTCTCAAAGCTGTATATAAAAATCATCAAGGGCCAGGAGCATGTTACCCTCCTTGACCTAGGAGATCCAGTTATGCATCAGTTATGTAGGAACTTCAATTTGTCAGTTTTGACAATGTTGCAATTGATTGCAATAATAAAACCCTTACCAAAAGCTGAATTACTTTGGGGGAACTTGCCTTGTTTTCTTAAATGTTTTGAAAGTATGATAAGTAGGTTGTGGTGCTTTTCCTGACATAAGTGCACAAGAGATATATGATCATTTTTGGTGCACATAGTGACAAAAGATCAAGTTGTTGCGCTGCCAGCTACAAAAAATTCAACATATTGAATTTCAACCTTGGTCTAATGCAGTCTTAGGTTAGTTTCAGTCTATTCAAGTGATACCTTTCTATGTTTGTACCATAATTTTATCCACAAAACTGATCAATGGAGTAGCAGTGTGTTTCATTATTTCAGTAGTATTTACTGTTTATATGCAGTAGCCTTTATTTATTTGCATGACAAATTGCTGGGTGGATTTAAATGGTAAATTTCTTGTTTGAACCACTTTATAAGAGATGTATGCCAAACCTTCGTAATGCAGTTTCCTATAAACAAAATGGTATCTAATTTCAATTATACTAGATGCCCTATTCATGTCAGGAAAATAAAACAATAAAAAAAAATTACTGTGGCATTTATTTATAATTAGATCTTCCAAAAATGAGAGATGACAATGTATTTTTCCTTGAATTTTTGGTATATTTAAAGTGGTAAATTATTACTAATTGACCTAGAGGATAGCTTTATAATCTGATGCAAATTAGCAAATTTCTTACAAACATTTTCATTTGTGATTGGCAGAGATAATTTATTGTACTAACTGCTAAGCCTGGGTTGAAAATTATAAAAGTTTCATCTAAAATTGGGGTAAATCAAGAATCTCTCTTAATAATTAAGGAAGTATAAGCAGATTTAAAAGGTATAAGATATAAAAACTTAGGGAACATTTTCCATAACTGATGACTAATTTTAAAACATACGGTATTTTGCACCTATAATAATACTAACCTGCCCCTAGGTCATGTAATAATTATAAAGAGTCTTCCTTTTAAGAACATTTTATTATTCAAATTTCAGCATCTATTTCTTAGGTATAAATAATAATACTTTTTTTTTAACCTCTATGTACTTTAGGTCCCTGTGACACGTGATAGTAGGGTAAAACCTCATAATTCAATGAGGATAAGCCATCTTACTCACTAAAATGAGCTTCCTTATAAAGAGCTCAAGTTGCACTTCCAGGGAAATGCAGGAAGGAACAATGAGAGCACTCATTCTGATGTTGGAAATTAATATTTAAAATGTCTGCTAAAACAATGGGCCAGATGATGTGTTAGTTTCTTTCCAAGTCTGATATTTTGTTATTCTAAAAAATATATAAATTTATCAACAATTAAGACACATAAAAAATGTCTGAATCCAATTCAGTTATACACCAAAATGCCTAAACAATATTCATCATATCAGATTACTTTGGTATTTAACTAGTCCATTAAATAATCTCTTACCAAGTCTCTTGTGCTGTCTACATAGCCATTGCAAAGGATAGACCCCATTGTATAATAATGAATGAGTGGCAACCAAGGAGAAATTATTAGTCATATACCATAGGGATTTCTGTTTTAACTTGCTAACTTTGACTATTTTTACCTTTTTAAATCAACAACATTTGCTGTGCACAAAAAACATAAGTAAATGGCACTAAGCTGGATATTATGCATGATATACAAATTTCAAAATCAAGATTGAAAACAATATAGACAGGTTGAATATTGGAACATAATAAGCAAATTAAATCATCTGGGAAAAATTTAAATTCATATGAAAGGGGCATAAGGAAACTTTCTGGGATGATGATAATAGTCTAAATCTTAATAGGAGTTTGGGCTGATTTGTATCAGATGACAAAGCTATCCCTCAAAGTCAATTAATAGCATTTATCATTTCAAATACCCACTAAAATTCAAGGAACAAGTGCACTGCGGTATCACATTTTTTTAAAGATTTTATTTATTTATTTGACAGAGAGTGATAGCGAGAGCAGGAACACAAGCAGGGGGAGTGGGAGAGGGAGAAGCAGGCTTCCCGCTGAGCAGGGAGCCCGATGTGGGACTCGATCCCAGGACCCTGGGATCATGACCTGAGCCGAAGGCAGACGCTTAACGACTGAGCCACCCAGGCGCCCCTGGTATCACATTTTTTAAGTCTAAAATTTAAATACAAATAAATGTCACAGTAATTTTCTCACTACCTTGTTTTCCTGACCGGAATAGGGTTGTTATATAGTTGAAATAGGACACCATTTTGTTTTGCACAGGAAACTTCACCATGAAATTTTGGTATAGATCTTATGGGAAGTGGCTCAAACAAACATACTGAACTCTAGTTCTTGGTACACATGCTGTGGTATTAATGCATAAATTTATGAGGTGATTATTTGTATATGCCATTTTATTTTATTTTTATTTTTAAAAAGATTTTATTTATTTATTTGAGAGAGCGAGAGAAAGAGAGAGAGCAGGAGCATGGTGAAGGACAGAGGGAGAAGGAGACTCCCTGCTGAGCAGAAAGCCAGGATCATGACCCAAGCCAAAGGCAGACGCTTAACCACTGGGCCACCCAGGCTCTCCTATGCCATTTTTTTTTTTAAATGCATTATAAAGTAAGATGGTTTGATCAGTGAACAGAAGGATAGATAGATAGATAGATAGATAGATAGATAGATAGATAGATAGATAGAT